>NC_081413.1:648013287-648313287 GCF_030272615.1 Cryptomeria japonica
GTTGTATCTCTGTTTGATAAATTAATTTATTCTGAAAACAAATTGACAAAATATATTTAATTAATAAAATTTGTTCAATTGATTATGCAAATCTTTATTTAATTAATATATTTTATTGTTCATAATCTTACTCTATGAACAACTCAATCAACTAATCTCTATTATGAAATATAGATATTGAACTATAGTCAACTTTTTTTCCGTGCTATTATTTTCATTCTCATGTTAATTTTGTCCTTATTTATGTATGACTGTTGCTTTATTTTAGGTTTGTTCTTCTAGAGTGGAGATCTTTAGAACCAAAATAAGTACAAGAAATGATTAAATGTGAATTCCTTAGAATAGCAATATTAGAAAAAGTGTTGAAAGGGAAAAAATTATTTTGGTGGAGAAAGGTTTTAATCGGTGGATATAGCATGTGTCCCTTTTATTTGTAAGACTAGGGATTGTAGATTTGTTTGTAAGACAATATTGGCATGACTAGGGATTGTAGATTTGTTTGTAAGACAATATTGTCCAAGACTTCTGTAATGGATGGAAAACTGGAAATTAGGGTTTAAACAGGTAAAATCACCATATAGCCGAATCAACCAAATTATATTGGAAGAGGGTTGAACCCAATAGATCTAGGCTCAATCCCAATGCGGAAAGGTTTGAGATTCTAATTGAATTCAACTGGTTAGTATTGATTATCCTCTTTCTTATTTGAATTTGTAATGTAACTGTGAAATTGGAGTAAAAAAATGAATTATTAAAGTAAATTGATAGAAACAATAAGCTACAAATATCTCATTGTGCCACAAACTTGGATTTGGGCAAAAGGAGATGTCTAGAACCTGTTCTCAAAAGTTCAGCTTGATTTTTAGGACCAAGTAGTATAGATTCGTCCTGGTCCTCTAAATTTTCTACCATAAAAAAGTTGAACCTGTTCGTCACTGTTGACTCTGCTAGAATTCTCGAGTATAGATCTACACCTGTTTCCTGCACACAAAAAGGGAAGTATGTTGGGAATGGGGGTTTGCCTTAGGTCAAACTCCGATTTTGGAATTAACCATGAAATTGTATTGATAAATGTAATGAAAGACAGTAATAAAGTACTTTCCTATTGAGGGAAAGATAGAATCTTAAATGTAATGCTTGTTAGTTGAAAATTTTGTAAACTAGGGAAGTTCACAAAATTGTGGTTTCAGCCACAGTATGCAAGATTAAATCTCTCCTAATTATAGGGAAGGCTCCCCCTTTTTCTTACTACTCTCCTCTACTTAGAATTAAAATCTAACTATGAATTCTAATTTAAACTTGCACAATACATCATCATGTTCTCTCTTTTAGAACAAATGTTATTCTTTTCTCTATTTATAAAAAAGAAATTACAATTTGGAGCACTAATGATTAATACAACTTTGAATTCATTGTATAATAACTTAAAGTATGCTAATGAGTAATAAAAATAACAAGAAGCAAAGTTTCCATGAAAGCACAAAGTCTTTTGTTGCTTCCCTGCGATGAGAAAATAGTACTTAAGCCCAAAGTCTTCAAAATACTATAGTCCTATCAACCTTCGATAAATAGCTTCTCTTTAAACCAACATACTTTTCAAGATAACAAGACAAAGCCCAAAGTCTTTGTATTGATATCTAATTACAATTTTAACAATCTTTTCTTGAAATAACAAGATGAAACTCAAAGTCTTCAAATAGCTATCTCTTGTACTAATTACTAATTCTATTTCACAAATGTTGAAATGTAACACAAAGTTTACAAGACAAAATATGTTCTACTCTTTAATAATATTTAGATCCATGGTGCTTTTACTTGATCAAAATAAGATTTTATAACAAGAACGACATAATAACACTCTCACCATAAACCACAATGTATTCAACACAAAGTCTGGATGCCAAAGATGTCTTCTTATTTGATCAAATTTGCAAAATAATAATATGAACTCAAAGTTTCACTTTACTCTTCACTTTGGCAGAGTTTCGTTGCATAAGATTAAATATTCAAATTACAATGAGCACCCTCATATATATAGGACAGGGGCAATGAGATAATCTAGAAAAGCTACAACAAACTATGACTAAGTCAAAAATGAGTCCTACTTGACTTACAACTTGTGCATATTCTAGATGCAAAAACATGAATATAAAATGACACTTGAAGTGTCAAATTCTAACTACAAAATTGCACCTACAACTTTAAAAAATACAAAAACTACTAAGTGTCACCAACACTCTATTATGATATTGCTTCATGGATTCTTCAAACTTTTGAAGTGCAACCTTCATTTGTTCTTCATCAAGTCCTTGAGTATGGCTTGTGACAACTTTGACCCAAGTGATAGAATCTCCAAGTCTAACATAACATCTTTTGTGCTTCTTCAGAAGAGAAGCCAAGTTATCCAAATACTTGAATATCTATTAACTTATCAATTGAAGACACGAAGAAAATTTCCTTGTCGACCTCTTCTCCAATGAGCAAGTTGGATTCTTTGACAATAAGATCTTCATGAAGTGGCTTTTGATTTTCATCAAGGAATGTGCAAGGAAGTGCTGATACTTTTTCAAATATTTCCTTTCCTTTGTCATTGCATTCATTTGGGCCTTTCACATATCTTTGATAAGCACTTCTAGAGTGTTCATTTGATGTTCTAATGCTTCCCTTTGTTTAATATACATGTCCCTTGAAGGGAGAACTCCATTATCAACCAGAACATCTAATTGAAAATATTATAACTTCAACCATGAGTCAAAGTCCTTTTCTTGTGTTTCCAATTCATGTGAGAGTAGATCTAATGTTTTATCTACCTCAGACTTGTCCCCTCTAGGTTGTTGATTAATGCAATTGCAGAACATAGAAGATATGTTCCTTGGCTCAAAATCGTGTCCATCCATTCACCCACTGATCTTCCTCATGAATTGACCTTCTCAGCCTACTTGATGACATGTTCATCAACTGATGAAGTAACTAGTTCAATTACCTCCAAGGAATTTGTTATCTTGATCAACATGTTGGTGAGTTGTTCCACCAGTTTCTTCAAATTTTCTTGATCTTTTCCTCATTATATTGAGCCACAAGATTATTAAAAGATGTTTGAGAATCTTTAATAGTTCCTTCATGAGTTTTATTACCTAATTCAATCCTGTTGATAACATAATCTGTCGGTTGGATCTTGTCAATATCTGTATCTGGAGGAGGCACCGCTAGTTCTCCATACTTATTCTTTTATTTATCCACCTTCACCCTAAAAAAGGTTTGATCCAATTCTTTCTAACCTTGGATCTGACAAGAACTAACTGATTGCAATCTAGGAAGATGGACTACTTCTTTCTCTTGGGGGTATTGGAGACTAACTAGGGTGGTAAAGGTGTATCATCTTATACTCTTGTGGCCAATACTTGAGATGAAAGTTCTTCATTTTGTATATTCGTGGTCACAATAGGAGGAGTGGAAGTTATAATTGTAGGTGGATTCTCAATAACCAAAACTTTAGGCACTAGCTTGGTTTCTAACATGATTTTATCAAAATCTTATAACATAGAAGAAGAAACTTTAGACAAGTTTGGAAGAAACGCATTCTCAATATTGTCCTGTGGGGTATCTAAAGCTAACTCACTAATTGTTGTGGAAGGGATGGTATGGATTTCTACACCAAGAGCATCATATGCATAGGAAATGCTAGAACCAAAAGCAATAGGATTAGAAACTGATACTAGAGTAGTAGTTGTACCTGAAATATCACGAGATGTAGGAGGGATGATTCTTGTGTCTTTTTAGACTGGGAAGTACTAGGAATTTCTAGTAACCTTTCCTCATCATACTTCTCTTCTTGTTCCTTTTATAACTCTTCCTCATCTTCTTGTTGTATGTCCTCCTTAAATAATTCTTCTTTAGCTTCCGCCTCTATTTGAGTATCCTAAGACAAGGATTCCCCTTGACTCTTATCCATACCCTTTCCAATAGTGAATTTGAACTTAGGAGCCTTTGGAGTTGTTGAATCTTGTCTATTCTTAGTTCTCAACTCAGAATTTTTTCCCACTAGTCATATAGTATCATCCTTTGATCTAGTTTGGAAAGGCTTCAATTGAATTACTTTCTATGTCAACCAAACATTGGTATCAACAAGAATATTTTGGAATCTAGTTCTTATTGAAGTATTTTACTTCTGAGACCACTAGATGAGGGTAAGGGTGAACTTGAAATCTTATCTTGTCATCACTGGATCTAGAACATTTTCATCATCCTCAAGATCCTCAAGGATATCAGCCAGAGTTATGTTCTCAATTTGCTCCATAGGGTCAGTGCAAGAAGCTAAATCCACTTTTTGGCCAAAAAGTGGAAGTGTTTTCCCTGATTTTTAGATTTTGTCTTATTTGAGCTTAAATTTTGAAACACTTACAGATTGAATCTTGGAAAAAGTCAGTAATATAAAAGATATCCCTTTGAGTGTACTTTCCAAATATGTAATTTATTTTAATACCCACATAATATAAAAAATAACTTTTTGAATGGAGTTCTAAAACTATGTTTTAAAAATGCTTGTTTCAGGACCATACCATGCATGTGTACGACACACATTTTTTGACACAATTAAAATTATTTTCTCAAACCGTTTTGGGAAATGGCTTGTAAGACACTGAGGATTGATGAGCATATTTTTCTGTATTTTTTTTTAATTTTTTTTTTAATTAATTTTGTAATGACCGTAATTATCTTTTTAAAAATTTGACGTGTACGACCCACATAATTTGACGTAAACTTTAAAAAAAAAAATTAAATAGAAAATAATTTTGTGTAGACTGATGACATAATTTTTTTTTCAAAATTCATTAAAATAAAAAAAGTTATTAAATTAACAAAATTAGTTAATATTTCAAGTTTTTGGACCTAATTTGGTATAAATTAAATGAAAAATAGTTAAAATAATCGATATTTAAATAAATTTACATATTTAGAATCTAGACAGTATAATTTGAAATGGGTTTTAATTTCGTATAAAATTCTCTAATTACAGGCACGCAAACTATTTCAGAAGTTCATATTTGTGTTTTCATTCATGGAGATTTGAATTTCCAGGTCCATGTCTCAAGTGTGGCCATCCCAGGCCTATCGCGGGCCTAATCCTGAGCCAAGTGGCGGGTTGTGGAATCAACTTCCACAAAACGGGGGCCCGTTCCTTTTTTTGACCGTTGGATTTAATAACAGGCCCCCTGTTTCTAAAACGGGGGCCTGTTCCTAAATAACCGTTACTGTAAAAAAAAGACAAATTGCATCAATTTACCACACTATTATTGAAATTCGTACTGACAAACATTTTTTTACATCATTTGGCAGTACTTTTTAATATTTTTTACACAAATTTCTAAAGAAATCAGTAAAAAGATATTATTTTTTGAAGAGGACTTTGTAAAGATGGGTTCTAAGCAACATCAAAAGAAACAAAGGAAGACAATGAACAATAGACGAAATTCAAACACAAAGAGAGAAGGAGGTAAAACGCCAAAGAGATCGAAGATCACAATGACGACAATTGAATAACACTTCTGAAGCATCTAGTTCATTGCCCGTTGTAGATGAGACCATTGAAGAGATCATGATGGACGCAAGAAATGTAGAACCAAACATGAGTATGAATGTTGATGCAAATGTTCATGTGGATGTGAATCCTGGTATGTTTTTAAATCCCCAAGACTGTGATGCCAATCAAATTGCTGATTTAAATGAAGCTGGATATAAATTTCATACACCAATACAAAAAGAAATAAAAATTGAAAATATTACACCACCCTCTCTGAAAGAAAATGAATGTAATTTGTTTACTATTGATAGCAATGTGCTAGATAATCTTAATGGGTTAGTTTCTTGGAGACAAATCAGAACACATGCGAACAGATTATATAAACATTTTTTCTATAATAATAAGTTAGGATTCCAATGTCAATTAATGCTACAATTAATAAAAATGTTAAAAATGCGTAAAGTCATGAAAAAAATAGGCATTTATGCAAAATCAAAAAGAAAAGATGAATCATATAAGCAAGTTGTATCTACTGTTGCCAGTGCCATCGATTCTATCAGAAAAACAAGTCGATCTAAAGATAAGAATGCAACACGTAGAGTTATAACAACTGCTATAGTTGACAAAATAATTGTTAGTAAAAGAATGTTAAGTGATATATGTGGCTATTTGAACTTACATCATAGAACCTTGTCAAGAGCGGCCAAAAGAAGAGACACAATTGAAATTGATCCACTAAACCATTGTTGGAGTTTTAGTTGTAGACTTCAAAGGTTGGACATGAAATTAAATGATGAAACTAAACAATTAATTGCAAAATTTTGGCATAATAACACTAGAGTTTCATCAAATGCTAGAGATGTTTTAAGGTTAAGGGTGGGATCAAAAATTTGTGATCCTCATCCAAAACATCTTCTTGACATGACTCAAACTGAATTCTTTAAAAAATTTAGTGATGAATCTGTGTTAATGAATTTACGAATTAGTCAAAGATCATTTGAAAAATGCAAACCCTGGTATGTTAAAATCAATAAACAAAGAATATCTTGTTGTTGTAAAACTCATGTTCAGTTTTGTTACTATTATGATGTTTTTCGATATATACATTGTATGTTGCATGGTAATGATCTTGTGCAGGATTGTGGTGTTTATGTTCCACCTGAAACTATAAAAGATTTTATTGCAAGTTTATTTTGTAAACCACCTAATGAACAATTATTTCTTTCCATTTCATGCATTTATGGCCTTTGCAATTTATGTGGGAACTATTCTTTGATAGGTGAATGTTTGCATGAACATGTTTCATCTGAGTTTGGACAAAAAATGATTGATGTTAGGAGATTTGAAAATAAAGAATACCCTCTAAAGGATGGAAAGATGGGGAAACGTTTAGAATTGATTACAGAACAAAATAGTGTGAATGCATTTATCAGTGAGTTTAAAAGTCATATTGTTTCAAAATATGTGAACATGCCTGATGGCTTGATGGACAGTTTCGCATATGTAAGAACACATTTCCAGTTGAAACAATAGTATCAGTTGTGGATTTTGCAGAAAATTATACTCTAAAACCACAAGATGAAAGTCAATCACAATACTACAACTCAGTGCAAGTGGCCATATTTGTGCACATTATATATAGACATGACCATGACAGTACAGAAGAAATTTTTGAGGGAGTATCATTTCTATGTTAGTGATAATCGATTACACTCGTCAGAGTATGTTCAGCATTGCTTCGAGGTATTTCATGATAATCTTAAGGAAAGAGAAATTGACACGAAACAACATATGATATGGTCAAATAACTGCACTGGACAATTCAAAAATCGAAGAATGTTTTATTGGCTATGCAAAGTTCACAAGATAACCAATGTCCAACATTTATGGAGTTTTATTGAAGCGGGACATGGTAAGGGGGAGCACGATGGAGTTGGTGCCTATGTAAAAAGAGCTCTTGCTAGAGAACAATTGAAATTCGAGGATGCAGTGAAAATCAGATATGCTCGTGCAGTTGTAGATTGGTGCAATTCAAAGTTGTCAAAAGGATCAACTAAGAACTCTACAATTCAACGTTTCTTCTAGTTGGTAGAGGAAGATAGTATTCCTATTCAGCATGATTGTAATACCATCATTGGATCAGCTAAATGGCATTCGTTTAAGAGTTCTAATTCAAACACATGGACTATATTCACAAGGCAACATGCTTGCTTTTGTTAATTTTGTGTTTCTGGAGATTGGGAATTTTCTGAGAATAAAGAATGGGTTGAAGAATGGCAACAAAGATCATTGACACCCATAGATGCAAATGATCTGCATGAAAGAACTGATGAAGATATGGATCAGATGTTTGCATCAAATGACTATGATCGCATTTCAGATCTTATACAACAAGGTAAAATTGTTTTTGAAATTTGTTTTGATTTATTAAATAGTACATATATATGAAATCTTACAGTGTATATTTTTGTTTTTATTTCTCATTAAATATTAAAATAAAATTGTTTTGTGCACAGGACATGTCTATGTTGTTGTTGCACCAGAGGATAATGAAGAGGGGACAGAGTATTGGTTGGCTTGATGTGTAGAGCCAAAACATAAGCTAACCACTCCTCGAGTAGATGATGATGGTTATGACTATCCAACAGGATCTGTGGTTGTTGTTGGCACTTGGCTACGCAAATATCTAACAAGAAAGAATGGATTGCCCACATTTGAAGATTATGAATTAGAGAAGAGGATTATACATTACTCGCATTTGGTAGTGGCAACTAATATAAAATTGGATAGATATCGTGGTAGACCTGCTAATAAACAATTATGGACTCTCTCTATGGAAGAGCACAAGACAATTATAGATGCTTTGCAAAAGAGAGAGGATGCAGATAGTATAACAGAATAAATATCAAGTAAGTTATAATTTGAACCCTTAATCCACCTCCCTTTTAAAAGTCGTGATGTATATTTTATATAGCATTTTAAATCATGCATCATAATTATAAAATCTATTCTAGTAATTTTGTTTCAGGTCTACCACGAGTAGAAGTCATCAATGAAAACCAAGTTTTGTACCCTTAAGGAAAATCCCTTTGAAAAGTCGTGATGTATGCTTTATGTTGTATTTTAAATTCAATGCATCCTCATTATAAAAACTAATCATATGTATTTTTTTTTTTCAAGTCTCTCAGAGTAGACTTGGCCTCAATGACTACTATTGTTTGTGCATACTTTATGTTGTATTTTGAGAGATATAAATCCTTATTATTATAATTTAAATAGACTGTTTATTTTATTTTAGATAAGTCTTCTTAATTACAGTTTGTGTAATATACACAAATGAGAGACTATTGGTCAAATTTATGAATGAGATAATTATGTTTTAATCAAGTTCTATTCAATATATTTGTTTTGATACTTTGGTCTTATCATCATTGTTAGTTCATGATGTACACCTTTAGTTTATCTAATCACAAGTTATTTAAATAAAATTTCAAGTCCACATAATCCATATATATATATATATATATATATATATATATATATATATATATATATATATATATATATATATATATATATATATATATATATATATATATATATATATATATATATATATATATATATATATATATATATATAGTAACATGATGAACTCCACATAATATCTAATGTGTACAAAATATATATGATCTAATCCTATTATGCAACTATCCATATATATAAATTATGTGCACGTCCAAGACAATATATACAATGTTAAAAAATAATTACACGTGTAAACAAATGTGTAAAGTCCATAAAAAAGTACATATCATATACAATAGTACATGTACATCATATCAGAGCCAAATAAATAGTAAAATCTAAGTGCTATCATTAATAACATCTCGTGGTCTCTTCTCCCCAGGATGTGGACCAGATCCACCCGTCTCATGTTGTACAAGGAAAAAATAATATTAAAATAATTTAAATTAATTATTAAAAGAATCATTTATCAAATACAGTTGGAATTCATAAATTAAGTTACAAACTTACCATATGTGTGTGCACATCAACTCCAGTAACTTGTTTTGCATGTACTATATGCTCGATAGTTGTGCCATCCTGTATACAAGATAAGAAACATGATATAACGAACATGAGCACATACACATGTTTATTTTTTCATTAAATAAAAATGAACATTTATAATTTGATTTTAAAATTATATAATAAAATATCATACATAAGGTTGCTCATCTCCTCTAGCAGTATCTTGTGCAGTATCAATGGCAAATGTAGTGCTAGCTAATTCTTGTACAAGGTCAAATTCAAAGTGTCCAATTAAATCTTAAATTAAGAGTCAAAATAAGATCAAATTAAGTATTACATATTAAGACCTCAAAGGATGTCAATGTGCGTTCAAATTGGCTCTAATAAAATTATGAGGATAACCTATCCTGATAGTAGTGTCCACCTACAAACATGCATTTAATGAAATCATATTTATTGAACATATATATGTGTATTAAATCATTTCAAGTTAAGTTACAATGTTGTAAGAGTTCATATTTAATCTATGAATTCTAAGATACATACCATAGATGGTGTCACAGTTGTCACACCCTCTTCTCGATGTGATGTAGAGTGTCCCTCATGAC
This sequence comes from Cryptomeria japonica, assembly GCF_030272615.1. Lineage (NCBI taxonomy): Eukaryota > Viridiplantae > Streptophyta > Pinopsida > Cupressales > Cupressaceae > Cryptomeria > Cryptomeria japonica. The sequence continues at coordinate 648,023,452 of NC_081413.1, forward strand.
CCGAATCCTGGAGAAAGAAGCATTCAATGTATCAACATGAAAATTTATATAGTATACGATGATAACATATTAACTTAAAAAGCTAGTACAATGTCTAGAAAGAAATTGATACTATACCCCATAAGGTGTGTCAAGTTGTGTTCCAGTAGATGCAATAATGACTCTAATATTAGGTGTAGTCCTTATCTACATGAACCAAATTTATTTAATGAATTATTAGATTGTATAAAAAATAAGACATGCACTTAATTTATACCTATATTTAATGAAGTATTTAAAGATTGACATGTACATGTATATATATCTATACATGTTGCATCATGCTCAGTTGGAACTAAAGCAGATCCTGGATCAGCAGTAGGACCTACACACATCTCATGACAACTCGAACACATATGTGGCATCCATCGAGGAGTGGATGCCATGTGAGCAGCTTGCTCACTCAGGTTACCTGTGAGGGAAGTCAAAGCATCTAATGTCGAAATGAATGATGTATTCTGTACATCTGCAGGAATTGAGGGAGCAACAAGTGGAACTATGAGTGGATCTGGTAGGGAATTATTACTCCGTGCCCCTAATCTATGTTGTGGCATTCCACGACCAACACCATGGAATGACTTAATATCAAAATAATTTGGTTTTTGGTGCATTACAAACTCACAGTATAATTTCTTCAAAAAATATAAAGGGACCTCATAATTACGATGTGGTGGATAATCAAAAACCATCCACCATCTATCCCAAAAGTGTCTAGCTATTTCTAGATGCACACACCACCTAATTGAAATTCTTTTCTAGCTAGGTTGCATTGGTTCTCTTGTTTTTGGGTTAGTAAAATATGGACATAAATGAGCTTTGTTTATTTTGAAATCAGTGATTTGCCTTTTAGTTTAAACCATCGGCATAAAAATCATGCAACTCTTGTCGTCGTCTATGAAATTGATCTAATTGAGAATCAACAGATCTAACTGACTCAACAACAGTTTGCATTGATTTTGCAAACTCTAGAAGATGGGGTGGTGTGATTGGCTCATTTTGGATAGCAGTAATATTTTGTTCAATCACTTGTAGGTTTTCATTAATTCGTTCTCTTATTTGAATTTCATCCAATCTAGGGGGTGGAGGTGGAGGTGGAGGTGGAGGTGGAGGAGGAGGGGGTTGCGGTGGGGGATTTTCACCTAATAATTCATCTATGTCAAAGACATCCATGATAACAAAGATCTCCTGCATATATAAATATATACATGAATTATATACAACTCTATGTCAAAGAAGAATCTATTTTAGTTTGTTTTTTTAAATTTTTAAATAGTAACATTTCTATGTTATTGAATGAGATACACATGAAATATAATATAATATTGAACTTAAAAAAATATACATGTACATACTATAGAATCTTTAAATATAAAATTTGCGCACAAAACTTAATAAAAACTTTCAATGAAACTTCATAAATCTATTATATATTCAATTTAATGCATTCATTTCTTGTAAAATGCATCAACTATTAAAATCATTATAAAATATTCCATACATGAACTTGTAAAAAAAGTTAAATAAGATCAACATATGGTCAAAATAATGGTGATGTAGTACACATCGTATAGGCAAAAGTGACCATGAAATTAAAACAAATGGTCCAACTTGACATCAATGAGTACGATCATATATTGCTTGTAGGATTAGTAGTTCATTAGCAAAAGACTCAATACTTTCAAATGAAGTGTGATAGGATCAATATGATGGATGGGATAGAAAAGTATAGTTAGGATTAAAAGTGATCAATGATTTGAAGCTCAACAATGGTGCAAATATTCAAATATACAAATTATGATAATATGATAAGTATGATATCTAGTTTAAAATATTTAATATGCATGATAGTGGAGTACCATGATGCCTCTAATGTAGGATCAAGCTATGTGATATAATGAAATAATATTGATATAAGTAGAATTGTTCGTAAGATATGCCAATGTAAGATCAATGAAGAAGTGGGAAATAAGATGATCCTCCTTAGTGTAAGAATATATAAGGATTGATGATAAGTGCTTAAAATAAGATATTGAAATGTAAGATCATTATGCTCTATAAACCAAGATATGATCATAAGATCATGCAAGATAATAGCAATACAAGATCATCATGTGAGGCACAATCATATGATACTAAGATGCAAAAATGCATGATCAAATAGTGATAATCTATTATATTCTCTAAAATAATAGGCATGCCAATAAAGGATTGTAAATAGCATGCTCTTGTTGAAAAAAAATAAAATAATGATGATAAGTCATTGATGAAAAATAATAAATAACATGTTTTTAGTAACTAGACATAAGAGTAAGAGATCATATATACCTAATTATCAGTGTACCTAGATATAATTATATATAAATGGAAGGATATACAAAAATGATCTAAAGTGATAAGCTGCCCAATGTATGAACATAAGATAATACTTTAAGAAGATAGATCAACCAATATACAAACATAAGATAATGCTTTAAAAAAAAAAAACACTATATGAACATATGTGAAGCAAATAGTCTTGAAGATCATAAGATAGAACAAAGATTAAAGTATAAGACATAAATCATTATGGGAAATTAGTAGTTATTAATAAAGATTAGATAATGTAAAAATAGGAGATAAAACATATGAAGTAAAAGTAGGAATCATGAAAGGAAATCAAGTGAGAAAATATTAAACATGCCCTACAAGTGGGGTAATAGAATATGAAGTAAACATAAAAGATTAAATTAAACATATATGTTCCCAAAGTGGGAGATAAGACATAAAGGAGATAAATAGCTACCAAAAGATAAAGTAGATGTGAAAAGTGAACAATATGAAAGATAAATTATCACCTGGGATAGGATAAGATTACTTGGGTAGATATCTACCTAGGTAGGCATCACATGTACAACTCATACTCCCTACTTTGGTAGAGATGTGGATATATGTTACTCATCTTCTAAATTTTTTTGTATGGATGTTTGTGTACATGATATTTTTTTCTTTAATTTCTATTTTTCTTAATAAATTTTGTTTATGTTAGAGTATTCGGGTATTTACTTGATTAATTAAACATTCTTTGTTTAATTATTTAAGTTCCCTTTATCTCTATTACACTTAAGCTAACTTTAGGTGCATATAATTAATTGTTTTAATTAATTATTATGTGCAAACCTAGGTTTTCCCTTTTTAGGGTTTCTTGACCTATTAAAGGTTGAGTTCTTTCTTTTCATTGTAAGAATCACATTACATATTTTTGTGAATATTGAGCTCTCTCTTTTTTGAGCATATTCTCTGTGTTTTGTATGTTCTTCAGATTTTGCTTCATTGCTTCTCCTTGTAACAGGTTATTCGGCTTGCAGAAGATCTTCAGGCTCCTGTGGTGTTGTATTTTCTCAACTCCTATAGTTTAAAATTTCTAAAATTGTGTAAGAGTTCTCTGTAAAGAGGATTTTATATATTAGATTTTTCCTAAAAGGGTGAACTCACAAAGCTGGTTCCCACTTTTTGGTACATCCTGATTTTTGGTGAAATCATACATTTTTTGGAAAATATAATTATTTAAGCTTTAAGAGGTCCCATTTGAAGTAATTAATTGAAGAGAGTTAGATCAAAGGCTCTTAGATCAAAATTTCTTGGATAGAACCTCTCTACTTCTAAATCATACTTGCAATGGAGTCTCCTTTGCATCTATCAAATCTTGATAAAAAACCAATTTTACATTAGCTTTTGAGGGGTCAAACAAATTCATTTAGAAGTTTTGTTTTCTTGAGGATTTAGTCCTTATTATAAGCTTTCCAAATAGTATAATTTTTAATATATTTAATTTTATTAATATATTTTTATTTTATTTTTTATGAATGTAGGTTTTTCACCGAACATGAACTTCTTTGTTCAATGCATTGGGAAAAATAACAAACTAATTCAAAAAAAATTTGAAAAATATCTATGCCCTAGGTATTGATGTCTTCTTTCTAACAAAAAAAATAAAACTTAATTTTGATATATATAGAGCAAGTTATGTGTTCAAACGTACACCTATATCTAAATTATAATTAGTCGGACTTCAAAACTTAATAAAATAAAAAATATTCAACATATCACTATCAAACCAACTGGATGCCCTGGGTATTGATGTTACAAACCAAAATTTAAAAGAGATAAGTTTTTATCATTTATAGAAAAAAATTTATACATTTCGGGATGCACATCACTCTTAAAAATGTTGTTTCCTGTAAAAAACTACTTTTGAGGGAGATGGAAAAATCAATAAAATTTTATTCAAAAAAATTTGAAAAAAATATATTTAGAATCTACAAAAAGGATGTTACAAATAACTAGTTTACATCATCTCCAAATTCTTAACGATTTAAAAGTTATAGGTGTCGGAAAGTGAAGGTTTTTTGCAAAATGTTCATCTAAGTGTCAAAGTTGGTCAAAAAGTGGGAACCAGTATTGTGAGTTCACCCAAAACGTGTCTCAAACTGATTAAAACACTTGAATCAAGGTCAAAAACTAGGAATGTGAGATACATGATATGGATGATGACAAGGATGGTTGAGAATAAAGAGAATTTGAATGGATTATGGTATACTCCTAAGTGTAGGGTACTTTTAAAAAATAGATTATACATGATGCAAGAATTTGGTCTTCATCATGGTACTTGTCCAAGGTGTCATGAGAATGGTTTTCACCGATGAATAAAAAATTATGTTTACTTTTCTCTCTTTTTTAATTTTTATGCAAGACCAAATCCTTTAGGTGTGGATATGTTAAATGATATGCTGGATATTTATAAGTTTTTAAAAATCCTAGCCAAAAATATAGGACACCAACTATGGACCTATTATGCAATGTCATGGCATAATAGGGCTTATTATACCGTCATGGCATAATAGGTCCTATTATGCAATGACATGATATAATAGGTCCTATTATGCAATGACATGATATAATAGGTCCTATTATGCCATGACATGACATAATAGGTCCATAATTAGTCCTATCATACTAAGTAAACATGTCAAATTAGTACTTCAATGTTGGAGATGAATTAGATGATGAAGTTGGCAATTCGAGAAAATCATGTCATGCCATGGCTTAATAGGTCCTATTATGGACCTATTATGCCATAATAGGTGGACTATTATGCAATGTCATGGCATAATAGGACCTATTATGCCATGATGGCATAATAGGTCCTATTATGCCATGACATGATATAATAGGACCAACTATGGACCTATTATGCAATGTCATGGCATAATAGGACAAATTATGCCATCATGGCATAATAGGTCCATAATTGGTCCTATCATACTAAGTAAACATGTCGAATTAGCACAGTTTCAGTGTTGGAGATGAATTAGATGATGAAGTTGGCAATTCGAGAAAATCATGTCATGTTGTGGCTTAATAGGTCCTATTATGGACCTGTTATGCAATGATGGCATAATAGGTGGATTATTATGCAATGTCATGGCATAATAGGACCTATTATGCCATGATGGCATAATAGGTCCTATTATGCCATGACATGATATAATAGGACCGACTATGGACCTATTATGCAATGTCATGGCATAATAGGACATATTATGCCATCATGGCATAATGTGTCCTATTATGCCATGACATGGCATAATGTGTCCATAATTGGTCCTTTTATACCATGACATGACATAATAGCACCATAAAAGGACCTTTATGCCATGGCATGGCATAAACCTAAGCCTAAACTTTGATATCTAAAATTTGAAGAGTAATGTTAATTAGTTTTAAGGTTATACTAATAGTGGTAACTTTTGTATTGCCTAATGAGGATTAAGAACAATTGTGGTACATATGTTCAATTTAAGGAATTGGAATAGTGGCTTGCTAGAAGTGGTTAAATTTTTTTGTTTATCGATTGAAAGGCCCAATACCTAAAAAAATAATTCCTAGAAACATTTAACGATCCTATTGTGCCATTTCATTTGGTTTGGTTTGGTTTGGATTTGGTTTTGATTTCCATTTAGTTTCGGTTTTGTTTTGGTTTTGGTTTTGATTTTGTTTCGATTTGGTTTTGGTTTTCGTTTTGATTTTGTTTCAGTTTGGTTTTGGTTTTTGTTTTGATTTCCATTTAGTTTCGGTTTTGTTTCGATTTGGTTTTTCATTTTGATGTTTCTGAGATATCTTGTATCTTGTAAATTTGATATTTTGTTTTGTTAACTATCTAGGTTTGGTTTTGATTTGTAAATTTGTTGATTAGGGTTTAGGGTTAACTGTTGAAGAATATTTCAGATCAAAATTAAGAATTTACAAATGTAAAAACAAATTTATTTATAGGCTACTTTAAAAAAAACTAAAATAATACCAAAAAAATCTAAATAATACACAAAAAACAGGAAAAATATACAAGGAAATTACAAAATATGAAAATAGATGATTGAATGTGTACCTGGGATAGTGGTGGAGGCCTGAAATGGAATCCACTACACGGGGGCCCATTTTTGATCTCCTGTTCTCACTTCAATTCCAGGGTGAAAATAAAAAAATTCACCCGAAAAAAAGGGTAAAATACGATTTAGAAACGAGGCCGTTTTTTAAAAATGGGCCCCTATTTTGTTTAAAAGCAGACCCCCGTTTTAGACCAAAACAGGGAACTGTTTATTTTCACTTTGGGCCCCTGTTACCTTTCGGCTCGAGGGCCTGAAGCATAAACGAGCCCCCATTTTTTGAAAACGGGCCCCCGTTTTTAAGAGCGCGTTTTCCAACACGTAGACTTCCGCTAATTTTTGACTCATTACCTTGCACTTGCCCCATAGTAAGATGACAATATTCAATCATTCTGATATCCTTTTTTGTCTTGCAATCATTCCAAATATCCTCTATACAGGAAACATGAGTATAGCTCTTCTTTAGATTGTTCTTCGGACCTCTGTAGTCAAAATGTTTCCTAGCCTTGAAGAACCTCATGGTAACCCTTCTCATTTCTTCATCCATGGCTTTGACCTTGTAAATGGAATTGATTGAATATCTTCCAATGGTGAGGGAGAAATTGAACCTAGACTTGTGTGAACCTAACTGACATTCATGCATTGCAATCATCTGGAAAGCCAACTCCATGAGCTTAATTTTATCTAATGGGTACCTAGGAAGCATGAAGGGTTCATCATCATAAAATCCTACTCTGAGATAAGTAAAAGTGGGAAATTATAGAAATATACACCCATACTGGTTCACCACATTCCAGGCTTCATCTGACACCCTCTTCTTTTTAAGTTCCTTATCAGACGTGCACATATAATGATAGAAGAAAGTGTCATTCACTCTCCTGAAATGAGGTAAACTATGCTTCAGAGTCAATTGAGAGTAGTATTGCTATACAGGAATTTGACTCTTATCTCCTATAGTAGACAATCCTAGAAAATTCCTCATTGAGGTTGTTGCATATACTAGATATGAAGTCATATAAAACTTCAAATTAGTAGGGACCTTGGTAAGTTTCTCACACAAACCATCACTCATCTATTTACCCCAAAAGATCTTGTTTTGACAAATGATATGGATATATTGATACATCCATTCATGATAAGTAGGCCACTCCAATGAATAGTCACTCTGATGGATATTCTTGTTCAATGAAGTCACTTTGATGAATAGTCTTAGGCCATCTTGCAATAGTAGGCCTTGGAGTCTCCAACAAATTATCATTGATATTTCTTCTACACTTATCTGAATTATTATCATAGTATGTTTGTGCTGATTGCATGTCAATATTGGCATACGGATCAATATTTGGACATTTTAAAATGGTGTCAAAGAAATCCTCATCCAACTTAATAAGATTTTTCTTCCCCTTTGCATCCTTGACATATCTACTTACTAAATGATACCTATTATCTAATGCTAACATAAACTCATGATTATGTGTTAACATTGAGAAAGTCACGACCAAGTGAATGCCACTATTAATAATTGCCTCCATCTTGTAATACTCAGGTGTCTCTTTTACTCTCTTTAGGAATTCTTCAACATCTATGTGTCCTATCTATGTATCCCTAATATTATCAATATTAGATGATATAGATGAAGACAGGAAGACTAGATGAGGGTCTTGTTTCTTGAACTTCATATCCCTTTTACTTGGTGATGGCTCTGTCATTTGATTGTAATTACAACCGCAACATTTGAAAAAGATAACCACCATGTTTATCTCATCAGAATCACCTTATTAGGGTTTCAAAAACCCTAACTCGTTGACAAAACCAAATGCCTTTGATTGTAAATTGGGTTTGTAACCCCAATTTACATGTGTGTGCACTAGGTGCAAATCGGGTTTACAAACCCAATTTACACCTAACATAGGTGTGGTTTAAAGAAGTGCATTTTGGACTCATAAGTCTGATTTGCATTCTAAAATAATTACAAGTCATATTGGTGTAAGTTAAGTTCGTAAACCCAATTTACACCTATGAAGGATCATACAAAACAAAGTGGTGAAGATTGAGTTTACGAATCCGATAGGCACCACATAGGAAATAACAAAATGGTTTAGGTTTTGGTGTATAGCGGGATCTTAAACCCGACCTACACCATTTTGGAAGGACTCAGTGCATGTTAGGGTTACGGCCCCAACATGTACACCAAACACAATACTTAATGTGTATATCTACTGGTGTAGGGCGGCGTTACAGCTCTGACCTACACCACAGTGGAAGTATTTGGTGTACGCCAGGGTCCTAAACCCACCTTGCACCAAGCAATAACGATTTTTTAAAGGTTTTACCATATGTCAAGATCATGATCCCAACATATACCATTTGGTAAGAGTTGGGTTTATGTTGGGGTTACGGCCCCAACATCCACCAAATGATAAGATTTGCAAATTAGTCTATGGAAAACGCATATATATGGTGTATGTCAAGGAAACAACCCTACCATGTACACTATATGAAAAGAAATTTGGTGTATGATGAGATTGCATCCCCGACATGGGTAAGTGCACCAAGATGGTGAACAAAAAATCAGACACCCTCCAAAAAAAAACCAAAAATGAATGTAACGTGTCAGGTTATTTGAAAAAAAATAACCCATATGTGTTATGGTTAGGAAAATTTGAATCATATAATGTGTACGAGGTTTTATTATTAAAAAAAACTGCGTATGCATTACTAATAAGAATAGTAACACATACTTGGTGTTTTTAGTAATAAAACCCTATATGGATTTTTCTGATTATAATATTTTTTTGACCCTAATGGCATTTGACTGAATAGGTAAAGACTGTTGTGATATGCAACTGGTAAATGATTGATTGGTGAATGTGATGAAGAGATTGAGATTCATGTTTGATGACTAAGTCTTGTATTTTCATTGATGGCAACAATATTTTTGTGGTCATATAAGTCTTGGAAGCCAATCGGTAAGGTATAACCGGTACAGATGACAGTTTGCCAGTGATCCGGCAAATAGGTTCTTAACCAATAAACAAAGAAAAAGTTGCATTCATGCAACCAGTACAGGTGATTGATGAAGAGTTGAATGATGTGGTTTTACAGGAGTGATGGAGACAGGTATTTGGAGCTATGTTCATGACTGCATTGGCAGATTAAACCAGACAAGCGATATTTGATGTACAGAGCAGGTATTTTGATGAACACTTAACTGGTAGTGAGAAAGTCACTTAAATCGGTAAAACGGCACAGGTTTTGACTTGTTATGTCGGTGGCCGACATAGGTTTGGCGTGTAATATTATTTTGTCTAGATTCATTGAACCTAGGAAATTGTTCCAAGGTTGTAGCCGACTTAGTTGATGTCTGTAAAAAGTGTGATGAGTTATGAGATAGATATAAGATCGAAGGAGAATATTGAGATTGTGATTGTGCGGTGATTAGTGAAGCTCTGTATTGATGTATTATTGATGTTTTGAGGATCTGAATCGGATCTTATCAGACACAGAGGTGTTATATGAAGATCATTTGAACTGTTGTTACCCTAACAGTTACAGCAGTAAAATCCCCTAACCGAGTACTTCCTAACAGACCTTACATTGTAAATCACTTAATCGGGTAGCTCTATATTAGAGTGTTAAATCCTCTTGCAAGGTTGATCCTAATAGGTCAAAGCTCCTAACAAGGCTAATCATTTAAATCCCTTAACCGGGTGACTCCTAACCGGGTCTGCTTCTACCAGGGCATGTTTGTAAGACCTTAACCGATCAAGATTTGTATCCTACAGATAGTGAATCTTGTGGGTATTAACTCCCACCGTGGTTTTTCCCTTTTGGGTTTCCACGTATAAATCTCTTGTATTATGTGGAATTTGTTTTATTGGGCATTAGCTTATGTGGTGATATTCCTCTTATCCTTATTCATTTTTAAGTTGTTTAAGTCGATGATCAGATTCATATTGCTTTTTCTTGCATTGATTCACCCCCCCCCCTCTTAGGGCCTTATAAGTTTATCAATTGGTATCAGAGAAAACCTTCTTTGAGGCTTAACCGCTTGAGAAGGACTCCTAAGGCAGACATGGGGGATATGCGTTATAGAGAGATGTCTCACAAACTTGCAGAAACTGAGGATGCCATAGAAAGATTGAGAGGCATGTATAAAACTTCACTTGCTAAGAGAAGAGAGCTAACCGAACAATTGTTAGAGGTTTCTGAGAGAAGTTCTTTTGATGAAGCAAATATAGGTGCATTGGTTCATGAGGTGCAGAAACTAAATGATGAGAAGACTAACTTGAGGAGAGAGCTAGAATCCCTTGTTGGGAATATGCCTCAGATTCTCCTAACCATGTTTGGGTTGATCGGAGTAGCCTACACCGATGGACCAGCAAAGCATTACCTTGTTACCATCTTGGTTGTTGAACACTTTCTGATCGGTGTGACTTAGGCTGATGTTTTTATTTCTATCGAGACAACTCTGGCCGATGAACTCAACTTCTCGGGTTTAGTATCAGCTATCGGGAGAAGTGGTTATTTTCTACACCAAAGTCCCAATGGTTTGGTTGTCTTCCAGTTGGAACGTTTCGCATATCGGCATAGCAGGTTTGAAGTCATCTCAATGACCCGACGAAGTCGACTTCGGTCATTGGGGTAACTTTGGCTATCGAAAGGACTGCATGAGCATTATACTGATACCCGATCGAGTCGCCTTAGGTGATCGAGTTGGCATCGATCATCGGAGGTTCCTGTTCAATGTTATGCCGATACCCGATGGTTTTGTCTTGGGTGGTCCGGGTCGTCATTGGCTATTAGGGGTTCCGGTTTGAAGCTACGTCGATACCCGATGAAGTCGCCTTCAGCAATTGGGTTGATATCGGCAATCGGGTCGACGTGATGAAGGCTACGCTGAAGTCCCGATGAGTCCGCTTTGTTTTGCTTCGGAGTGCTTCACTTATCGGGATAGCAGTTTTGGGCATGAGCCGATCACCTGATGAGACCACCTTAGGTTATCAGGATAACAATGCAGATCGGGGTAACATCGCAGTGTTGGTTCCGATGAGCGGATGAGGTCTGCTCTTGGTTATCGGAGATCAGGATAACATTTCATGTGTTTTGCTGATGACCTGATGGAGTCACCTTTGGTGATCAAGTATCTTCGGGTGATTGGCTCTACCGATTGAAATCTATACTGATGGCTGATGGAGTAGAGACCGACTACGGATGTGAGATCGAACCGAGATCCAAAAAGGTGAACACTCAGACACTGAAGATAGTCGCGTCGGTATATATGAATACGAATCAACCCGACTTCCGGATGAATGTGGGATATTTGGTTCCCACGAGTTCATGAACCAACTGGCAGTCGCTCAATGGTTAGACTTCCTGATGGTTGAAGCGACTAACTATCAGAGTGGCTAGAGGAAACTGAAATGCAGTTGGATGGATGGAAGACCATTGGTTTCCATGACAGTTATGCTTAACTGATACATTGTAATCTTGGCTTATATATATGTTGCCAGAAATGTAACCGAAATGTGACATAGGTTGAACTGTGGTTGAGTGCGAGCAGAGTGTGAGGTTGAACGATGGTTGATCAGGGCAGAATAGAGTGACTACGAAGGGATGCAGAGAGGCTACGTTGTTGTAGTTTTGGCATGTTTGTAGTCTTGTATGTTTGGCATGATGTTATAGCAGAGTTCTGAGAACAGAGTCCATAAAAGAGGATCTGAGTACTTTATTATAACCGTGTTGTTTCCTGAATAAAGGGATCTCTTTTTGGTGATGGGTTTTTTACCCGTAAGGGTTTTACCACGTATATCTAATTTCTTTCTCTGGTACTATTTTGTTTGGTTAATCTTAATCTTCTGTCTGTGTTTATCTTAATGTACTACAAATTGAAATTAAAATACTTCCTTGCTTGCAAATCCCCTTAGAATTGACGTTAGGAGAGTGTTTTCCGTGCACTGCTTTCCTTACAGCCCTAACTATCCAGATGAGTCAAGAACTTGAAGCAAAGAGGGCAGCAAAAGACAAAATCAAAGAGAAAGAACATGAGATATTCAAGATAAATCGGGAAAATGGCACTCTATATGCACACTTGCATGACGAAAAAGAATAAAAAGAAGAGATAAAGGTAGAAATGGATATGGCAATGTCTCTTAGACATACTCTCATAAAAAGGAATGAAGACCTTACAAAAGAACTTGCTGATGCTAATGAGAAGCTTGCAAAGTTTAACAAAAGTTCTACCATGCTTTATGAACATATCCAATCTCAAAGGATGAATGGTGATACAACTGGATTGGGCTACAATACATTTAAGAAAGGTGAGTCTTTTGGTACTAAGGACAACAGGCATGAAGGTAAACTTGCTCCTAAGATTCAAAAACCCACCGGTCAGAAATCCTATAAGCCTGTTTGTTTCAATTGTCATAAAACAGGACAAACTACTAATGTTTGTAGAAGCAGATCTGATGTTTCTAATGGTTATAGACTCAATGCTTATCAAGGATATAAGCCTAGAACCTTTAATGGTTATTGTTTCACTTGCAACATGCATGGACATAGAGTTGTTGAGTTCAGGTATGGAGAAAATAATCCTACTCCTCACATGAGTCAGAGATTTGGTGGTGGTTGGCAAAGAACCTTCAATGATCGGAGAAGTCCTAACTGGCAAAGACCCTATGCTAACCGTTCTAGTCCCTATGAGATGGGAAAGAGGATGAATATGGTTTGCACAGTCTATCATAACTATGGTCATGTAGCTATGAACTGCAGAAGAAGGACTAGTAGAGGCAATGCTATACCTTAGAGAGCATCTAGTATGGCTTGTTATCATTTTCATAAACTGGGACATATTGCAAAGTTTTGCAGAGAAAAGGTGAACCAACCGGTGAATCAATCTGCTAACCAAAAAGGGAAGATGAAAGCTGATGTGGAGGAGACTAGAGCTGAAATGAACAAAATCTGGAAAAAGAAGGATGATGAGAAAACTGAAGTCAAACCATTTGAAGATCCTATTTCTTCACCTAATATGGACAACCCTTCACCGGCAAACTAAGTTGTTAAAAATCTTCGGGGGAACTTAATGTTAGATCTATTTCAGAACCCCCTGAAGGACCATGAGGTATGTTGAATCTACATACTTTGATGTATTATGATATTAAGAAGTGATTTTGTGATGTTTTATGTGAACCGGTAATGTGTTATAAGACATTTTTGGGTTTTACTAGTAATGGAATTTGATGCGGTAGATAATGGGAAAATAAAAGGAACTTTTTGAATGTTATTTGTCACATTGCATACTTGTGAGCACATGGAGAGCGAGCAGAGTGGAGCTTGTGTTTGCAACATCTAACTTGTTTGATAGAGATTTGAATTGATTTGGTGTGTCTTGTGATCGGGAATCGGTGAGAAAGCTTTGCTGGTGTTTGGAACCCTAGTGTAGAAGCGCTAAAAGGTATTTATCCAGATATCTTATCATCTACTTATCTTTCTGAAATCACTGAAGATGGACACCCCTCATTTAGTTGATGTTACCAATAGACCTCATCCTAAATTTAAGAGGCACCTGTTTAAGTCTGAGGAAATTGATCCCGTCGGAGCCCTATCTAGAATTCCTTATGGTGTCCTACATGTTGAAGATATTAGATCTTTCTATCATTACAAACTAGAGGACCTTGGTGTTGCTGCTATTTTTTATCAATATAAACCATTGTGTAATAAGAATGGTATTTTTTGAGGACCAATTCAAAAGGGTTACCGAGAAATGGTTTCACCATGCCCTAAATTTCATTAATGATTTTGATGGTGAACTTGTGAGATATGTGCTTAGCGGGATTCATGACCAGTTTATGTGGCTCGACCAACCACATAAAATTTCTAAGGAAGTTATTCATGAGGTCACCGGATTTTGTGCCACCGGTGAGATTCCAGTTTTGAGATCCATTCCTAAGAATGATGTAGAAAATTTAACAGGATCTAAATAGGATGCAAGAGAAATGATGGTGAATAATATCAATGATCTGACAGTAAAGTATGCTTCTATGGTGATCGGTTACCGGATCTATTACTCTAGCAGGATGAACAAAATCCATGTTGTTGCTATCCACACTACCCACCGGATGATCAAAGAAGATGTTGACTATGACTTGTCAGAGGCATTGAGGAGTCAACTTGTGATGAACTTGGAATCCATCAAGAAGGATAAGAGGTTAAGGCTTAAATTTGGTCAATTAATTCTAGGTCTATTCTTTTATTTTCATAAATGTTTCCCTGACATTGGTGATATCCAATGGATAGATGACACTCCTACATTGATGCAAATGAAGTACAACATTAGAATGCTTGGTAATGATTTTGGACAAATTGCATGGGGATATTTTAAAGACTTTCAAAAGAAAATGCATGCAAGGGAAAGGATACCGGTAGAGGTTGTCAACCGGTATGAAAGCACAATTTTCTTTATCGTTGATACAGATACTTGCATGATGGAGGCAGTTGTGCCTCAGACTACATGGATAATGCCCATGGGCTATGAAGTAGACAAAGATCTTATGATTGCATATGATGATCATTTTATTGCCCAACAGGTAGATACAACTGCAGAACCGTTTGGCACTTACAAGGAGAAATCCCTTCGAGTGCACTCTGAACTTCATGTGACCAGTAATTGCAAAGAAAGTAAGAAAAGAAGTTGAAGCATTTGCAGAGCAAGCAGGATTCACAAAGGAAGCCATTGTTGAAGCAAGAGCAAAGCATGCTACTCAATAGGTCGGAACATCAAGTGGACCAACTGGTACTCCCACCAGTGTAAAGACAAGAGCTGGAAAGGAGAAGGTTGCAGGGAAAGAAAAATCAGCAGCTATTAAAAAGGAAAAACCAGTAGAAACAAACAAGGAGAAACCTTCGAAGATTCAATTCTAGAGAAAAAGTAAAATTGTTGAACCTCCTACTACACCGGTTAAGGTCAGTAAAAGGAAAAAGCAACAAGCACATAAACCGGTAGATGTAGATGAAGAAGAGACTGAGTCCGAAAGAGAGAAGAAATCCCTAAGGGCCAGTGGCAAAAGGTCAAAGGGTGTTGGTACTCCAACTATGAAATCTCCAAAGAAACCGATAATCAAGCATACACCTCTTGAAAATTTAATAATAAACATTAAAGAGTATGGTATATTGACTAGTGTGAAGAAACTCTTTAATAATTTTGGTAAAGATGAGCAAAGGGTGATAGAAGATGCAATTGTTTACAGGATGAATAAATACAACAAGGCCCTAATTGAATTGCAAGGGAAAATTCCAAATTCATTGTATAATATAATCGATGCTAGATGGCAGGCATCCATGAAACAAGATAGAGAATACATTAAATATTTTCTAAAAAACTTGCAACCTAAAGCTACTGAGGAAGAGCTAGATGAAATTATTGCTAAGGAAAGTCATCTTTTAGGTCGAAGAAAAGGTTGACAAGAATGTTAATTAGCGAGACCCAATTAGTCCATGAGGAGACTGAACAAATTTTGAAAAAGGTACTCGGTCTGATTCTGGATGAAGAGGAAGAAGTTGAGGAAGATGAACCAGAGAGGTTCGAGGCTGAAGATCTTCCGAAAGGTGTTAAAATACCTGATTTTAAGCCTAATGAAATTGTGTTGGATAATCAACCAATGAACACACAAACTGAACCTGAGATTATCCATGATGATGATGATGATACCGGTAATAATGATGATGTTGGTGCTCCTGACAATGTAAATGTACAGGATATTGATGTTGAAATGTCTTAGCAACATGAACAGGTTTAGGGACAGGAAGAAAAGAAAGATAAGGAGCCATCGGTAGTTACTCAAATTGTTGATACAGGATATTGATGTTGAAATTTTATGATTGTTGAGTTCAAAAGTTGTACTTAGGCTATTAAAAGTTGTCAACAATTATCAGCAGTTGTCAGAAGTTGTCAATAGTTGTGAAAAGTTGTGAATAGTTGTCAAAAGTTGTCAATAGTTGTGAAAAGTTGTCACTAGTTGTAAAAAGTTGTCAATAGTTGTGAAAAGTTGTCACTAGTTGTCAAAAGTTGTCAATAGTTGCAATGCAAAGTTGCAAGACAGGGTAAATCTCATTTTATTTGTCGTATCCATGAACCGTTACCATGAGAATGTATGGGTTGGCATATTTATGCTAGGAATGGTCTTGGTTGGGTCCCCAGGTCGCTCGAATATTCAGCGCCCTGTCGTCGTGGTGCCATCTCTTGAGTGTCCTAAGTTCAAAAAATTGTCAAACTTTGACGTGTTGTTTCTTGGAATCCGGGGCACGTACAAGTGATTTGTTTGAACCCACAGGGTCACATTAGGCCCCTGTACAATAACCTATCTCATATTTTGAAGAGGCAAAGCTATTTTCTTAGGGAAACAATTTTTCTTTTAAAGAAAATATTGTTAGTCACGTGTAATGCAAATTTGCAAGATAGGGTAAACATCATTATGTTTCTTGTATCCATAAAATGTTAGCACAAGCATGTCCAGGTGGGCATTTTTATGCTAGGCATGGTCCTAGTTGGGTCCCTAGAACACCTGAACATTCGACGCCCTACCGTCGCGACGCCATCTCTTGAGTTCCCTAAGTTCAAAAATTGTCAAAATTTGATGGGTTGTTCCTCAAAATTTGGGGCACATGCGAGTGATCCGTTTGAACCCACAAGGTCACATTAGGCCCCTCATCGCATATTTTGAAGAGGCAAATCCATTTTCTCAAGGCATCGATTTTTCTGTTGATGCAAATGTTGTTAGTCGCATGCAATGCAAAGCTGCAAGATAGGGTAAATCTCATTCTATTTTTTGTATCCATGAACCGTTAGCACGATCGTATCTGGGTAGGCATTTTAATGTTAGGAAAGTTCTTGGTTGGGTCCCTAGGTTTCCCGAACATTCAACGCCCTATTGTCGCAACGCCATCTCTTGAGTGCCCTTAGTTCAAAAAATTGTCAAGCTTTAACAAGTTGTTTCTTACAATCCAAGGCATGTACAAATGATATGTTTGAACCCACAAGGTCATTTTAGGCCCCTCTACAATAGCCTATCTAATATTTTGAAGAATTAAATCCATTTTCTTAGGGCAACGATTTTCCTGTTGATGCAAATATTGTCAGTCGTGTGCAATGCAAAGTTGCAAGATAGGGTAAATCTCATTTTGTTTGTCATATCCATGAACCATCAACGTGAGCATGTCTGAGTGGGAATTTTTATGCTAGCAGTGGTCCTGGTTGGGTCGCCCAAACATTCGACGCCCTACCATCACAGTGTCATCTCTTAAGTGCCCTAAGTTCAAAAAAATGTTGAACTTTGATGGGTATTTTCTAATAATTTGGGGCATGTACAAGTGATCTGTTTGAACCCACAAGGTCATGTTACGCCCCTCTACAATAACCTATCTCGGATTTTGAAGAGGCAAAGCCATTTTCTTAAGGCAATGATTTTTCTGTTGATGCAAATATCGTCAATCACGTGCAACGCAAAGTTGCAAGATAGGGTAAATCTTATTTTGTTTGTCATATCCATGAACCGTTAGTGTGAGCATGTTCGGGTGGGAATTTTTATGCTAGGCATGGTCCTTGTCAAGTCCCCATGTCACCTGAACATTTAGCAACCTACCATCGTGGTGCATCTCCTTGCACATTAACAAAAGAATAATGCATGAATTACACATTTGCAAAATAACAATGTAGAATAATAATACATGAAATTCATATTTGGAAAATAACAATGCATGAACTACACATTAACAAAGTATAGTGCATTAATTTCAAGTAAAATCATAGATACAAAATTTATCACAAAATTTCATTTATGCATTTATAATCATTTGGTTGTTTATATATACAAAATTTGGCCCCTAAATAGGTACAAATTAGCTCATGGACATTTATATACAAAAGTTGGTCTCTAAATACATACGAATCATCTCATGGTCATCTATCTACAAAATTTGGCCTCTGAATACATACAAATCATCTCATGGTTGTCTATATACAAAATTTGACCTCTGAATACATACAAATCAGCTCATGGCCATATATATATACAAAATTTGGCCTTTGATTACATACAAATCAGCTCATGGCCATCATCTATATACAAAATTTGGTCTCTCAATACATACAAATCAACTCATGCCCATCTATACACAAAATTTGGCCTCTAATTACATACAAATCAACTCATGGTCATTGTCTATATACAAAATATGGTCTCTCAATACATACAAAGCAACTCATGGAATTATACAAAGTATCTCACACAAAATACTTCTTGGCAAGGTCAAAAAGACCTCTAACATTTTCGGAAAGAAAATTTATGTAATATATTCTTGCATACCATCATCATCCTCAAGCAAGGGAAATTGGTTCTACAAGAGGTTGAGGTTGGTTGGAACCTACGTAACCCACTCATCTATTTTTATGGAACAATCTCGCCTTCCTTTGTATGCCTTGAAGGGCTACGAGAGAAATGTATTCAAATGGTTAGCTTGTGTTGAAAGCACCAAGGCTAGCTGAGGAGTAATTGACATTGACAAACAGAGGCCTCACAATTATTAAAAACAATACTTCTTTCCCCTTCTCTAAAGAGTTTGAAACTAGAGGTGGCAGATGAGAAACTGAGGGTTCTTGAGGCTTGGTAAATGTTGTTCCAAGTGTGGTGACCTTTCCCTTATGGATCACCGTCATCTATTTTTTTCAAATTTGTTCACCTCTAAAGAGGTTCACAGAGGCTTTATACATCAATCATGTTCTTAAGATCACGAGACAAGTCAACCTCAGCACAGACCCTTTTTGGGGGTCATGCAAGATAGAACCAGTTTGGTTCGCAACAAACAACCTTCCCATGGGAAGTAGCAATGGAAGAAAGAAAATGCCAACAAGGTAGAGGAAGGCCTTGGAACTTAAATTAAACCAAGACCTAGAGCTTCTTTCAATGAAAGACGTGAAAGTCTCGAAATGATGCCTGAAAAACAAGGATGACCTAACATGCCACGAGCCATTCTAAAAAATAAGTTGGGCATGGTTAATCTTGGCAAAGGAAAATACAAAAAAGTCTCTGGTAAGGTTTTGGATGCCAACATTGTGGATCCCATGAGGGGACCATGCCTTGGAAACCCAATCCCATCCACCATGCTTTCAAGGGGGAGCCCCCCAACAAAATACCCAATAAGCATAAATTTTTCTAACCATTGACATGCATAATCAAATTCTAGAGTGCGTAAAACCACATCCAAGGGATTTTCAGAAGGCATACCTCATGAAAAAATTTAGAAACAAATTTTTGAGGCCACTTGTTTAGTGGATCCATTCATACGAAATGCCAAAAGATCAACACTAGTATCAACTATTGACTTGAAGTTGGGCATGGCCATTAAATAACCTAAAAAGTATCACAATAAAAGCAGTATGATGGAATACAGACACAAAAATTCAATAAGTAGAAAAAATGCTTTAAACCATCAGCTACACTCCTCCACTTTGAGTATTTTCTAGAACCTATATTATTCTAGGAATGTAAGTGATTTTAAGCTTACCAATATGCCTTGTCTAGGCATGGTGTATAAGGCCTATGATGGTGTGCTAACTAATTTTGATCACCCAAGATTGTTTGATGGTGTGAAGGAAGAACATACATGACCTAGAAATCCATTTCTAAGGTCACAAGGTGAGTAACTTCCCAAGGCTATTTTCTTACCAATGCATTAGAACCAAAAACAACCAATAAGTTCCTATCAATTCATAAGATTACTAGGTGATGTTCTTAATATTTCTAAAGGTATGTGTGGCCTAATGCTATGAAATGAGAGGGTATGTCTAGTGGCTTAATATGAAATTGTATCACACAATTCTCCTCTTCTACTTTGTAAGGTATAAATTTCTTGCAAGACTTTCCTAATGAGAAATGTCCTACCAATTGAAGGATCTTTCAATTCTCCGCAAATTATATTCTCCACTATAACAAAAGGGTTTAGGTCATCCCCTTGGTGATGAAATCCTATATAGGCCCAAAGTAGGAAATAAATACCAAGAACTTTTGATCCAAGATAACCTTGTAGCACAAACAAAGTGCATACATGCCCTGACATTTTTTGGATTGAAAATGATAAAAGAGAGCATGATAGTGTTTTTGATCTCCGAGATGAACTTTTGGTATGAGGAGAAAGAATGAATACCATGTTTTTCTCATAAACATGGCAACAAAATCCATTCACCCTTAGAAAATGAAGTGTGCAACTAGATTTAGTGGAAATGGTGGGTCCTTTAAAAAATGAATGTACAACAAAAGTGTTGTAATTTCTTAAAGGAACATTTTTTTAATTTTTTTATGTTTACTCATGATAAAGGAGATAAAACAACACTCTAACAATAGAAATGTTTTTAATAATTAGTCATGATAAATGACGTAAAATGAATTGTTTATTCAATTAAACATTTAAAAAATAGCTTCAAAATTATTATCCATATGTAAATTGTTAGAAGAAGCACATTCCTATACAATTATCATGAACTCTTAATTATGATCATTGCCCTAGCAACTACATGAATGCTTTAATGATTAATACAAGATTTTTAAATAATTAATCATAAAATATATTTGTTTAACAAAGAGGGTCTCTTCTATATTCTTGTTTATAATCACTAATCTTCATGCTATAAGACATCACATACACTAGCTATAACGATGAGTGTTTTAATATTTATGGTGTTGAAATTTTACTCAATATGATTTATTCATTAACTTTTGTCATTTTTTAATTAATAGCACATGAAATATGTCTTGTATAAAAAAAAATTAATTATTTATTTGAAAATAATTTTTTTTCTATTAAAAAAAGTAATTTAATTGATTGAATAAAAGTGATAAACATACTAATATAAATCTTAATTTTACCATTTACCAAGATTAAAATTTACTAATTGATACATCCATACTTTAAAAGCTAAACAGCAACCTCCCTTCATTGCCAGCGCAGCTGAAAAAATAATGCTGGAAATATCTGATGATGAGCCTAAAGTTTAATAAGTTGTATCCCTGTTTGATAAATTAATTGTTATTTAAAAAAAAGACTCACAAATTTTAAACAATATAAAATAAATATACCATATAACTAAACAGCTTTATCATTCTTTTCATTTTACAGTTTAAGCATGGATAGCCTGAAAGAAGATAGAGAAGATGTTAAGCTTCTAACAGCTTAGGTCAATCCCTATGGCATGCGAGCTATTAATCTGATTTAGTTTCAAGATTGTTTTATCATATTATTAGGGTTTGAATCTTGATGAATGAAGTAATCAATATCATTAGCAATTGTGTTTAGTCAAGTGAACTGCAAATCTTTAATGAAATTTCTTTATTTAATTGCAATATCATTGAGAAATCCGTAAATTCCTTACTATTTTTATTTTGATCACCTATCATCTCGATGTAATTTGGATGAAGGTGGAACCCTAGTATCAAGACTATGATTGTACTTTTATTTTGATGTATATATGCACTTAATGGCTATTGTTGTGAACCTAATGCTTAAATATGATGTAAAATTATAAAGTGATTAAGAATGGTGAATTCAATGGTTCAATTTTTTTAATTATTTGGTTGCATTTATACATATACATGTTATATTCTCAAACTAACCAAGTATTGATATTATTTCAATGATATGCATGTGAGAATTAAATAGTTTTTTAGATGCTCAATATGCAATAAAAGTTGGACCTGGAAACTTGTTTCAATAACAAAACTTAAACCTCTCAATCTAGTCTGGCAATTAGGAGGTTGAATTATCCCAATTACACCACCGAACCAAGAATTTTCCCATCACTATTAGTAATTCTACCGATTGGTTATAGGTCACCTTGCACCAATCAAATAGTAAGTTTAACTCCTCCCTCTAGAGCCCCATAAACATATAGGAAATTTCTACCCATATATGACAATTTTCACATAAGGTCTAAATAGATAAATTTATGCAAAAAAATATTCACAATCCATATGCTAAAGAATTTAGACAACATACCATCAAAGGTGACAAAAGATGTACCCTAGGAAAACCTTGAAGAGGGAAAAACTTAGCCTCCAAAAGCATCTATCACTCAAGTATTATTCAGCAATAAAATTATTACAACATCTTTAAAGTCTCCATGAACATTTTAGAAACAACAAGTTCTCTACATGCACTGCATGTAAACAAGTATGTAACCACACATCCCATTCCAAGCTTCAAATCCTCACAAGTACAACCAAGAGATTCTCAAAACAATGCCTTAGACAAATTAGTCAACCTCAGACAACTACCCATGTTCATTCTTTTATATACATAAGCTTGCACAAAACCATTAAGTGGTACTACATAAAAACCATGTGACTAATACCATGAGCTTACAAAACCATTAATCCCCATATTTAATTGCTGGTACTAAGTTTTCCTAATATTAAATATTCTTTCAATGTGCAGCCCCACATTAAATATTTATCACAATGTTACATACAACACATTTAAAGTACTCCAAGAGTGTTAATCCCACGTGATGCAGCCATCCCTATATCCTTTAAATGCACCCCAAACAATATTAAATTATATTATAATATTATGTAAGATGTAAAACATGCATTTTCCTAACATAATGCTTGCACTAGAACCTATTTTTTAATAAATACAATACAATGAAAGAATGAAAGAAATCAAAAGAAATCAAAAGAAACAA
This sequence comes from Cryptomeria japonica, assembly GCF_030272615.1. Classification (NCBI taxonomy): domain Eukaryota; kingdom Viridiplantae; phylum Streptophyta; class Pinopsida; order Cupressales; family Cupressaceae; genus Cryptomeria; species Cryptomeria japonica. The sequence continues at coordinate 648,046,639 of NC_081413.1, forward strand.
TATAAAAACAAACATAAAGGTAGCATGAAATAAATTAATGCAAATTGTGAGTGTGCATATATTAATAATTTGGGCATAGTAGAGGTGAGTCAAATTTGGACAATGTGTGGAATATGAATGACATACGCAATAGAGGTGAGTTAGATTTGAATATTATAGAAGTGACAATACTAGTTGACGACATTTGTTCACAAGGTTTATAAATGTAAAGCTATTCAACAAAGAATGCAATATTTTTGCAATACAAGAATCACATTTGTATATATTGATCTATTAATTCAAATAATAGATAATATATAAAAAGTATATTATATTGATCTGTTAATTATACTATATTATTATTTTAAATAATTCATAAAAATATTAATAATATAATAAAAAGTATAATTTTATAATAATAATTTTTATTTATTTATATATGATAAATTTTACGTAATTTCATTTTGTTGGACTTTTTCATCAATGTTTTGGATAACACTCTATGATCTATCATCAAGATAGTAGATCAGAGAGTGTGTGATCTGAAATTTTAAAAATTATATTTTTTTATTGATTAATTATCACACCTCCTTAAAATACTAGTATAAAATATTAAACGTTAAATCTAATATAAATAAACATTAAATTTAGATAGTTGAATTGAAAACAAAACAGTAATAGAAAATCCAAATGTGTTTTAAGTTTGAAAATATCAGAATGTTCTCAGAATATAAATAATTTGAAAAAAAATCTAATACCAAATCCATATTTAGCTTGCAAATTGAGCATGAACATAGAGCTACTAGAGGAAGATTGATTAGGAGAAAAACAAATTGACAGCAACCCGCCTTCATTACGGACATATGAAAAATAAAATTAAAAAATTATGCAATCAAATCTGAAAATTTTCAAATTTAAATAACATCGATTACTTAAAACTCATTTAATCTCTAATTTTTTTTAAAAATTGTTTGTACAATCAAATCGAAAAACTTAGAAATTCAATAACATGGAATAAAACTTAGCAGCTGCATTGACAATTCTGCTCACACACGGACTGATAAGAAGCTCAAGTCAAATGCCAACAATGATGTGAGCAATGACATCACAGGAAGAAACAAAATTTTATATAGAAAAGAAGATGTCAGATAAAGTTCATGAATGTTAAATATCATTGTTGTTGGCAAATACCTCACTTTGTGCACCTAAATAAATAGACAACTCAATTTAATCAGGGGTGAATATAAAAAATGTTAGAAAAACTTTTGGTCCGTCCAAAAAGTTCATATTATAACATGCTAGGTTCATATTATAAGAGGCTCACCTTATGACTTAGAAATTGCAGAGGAACAATGCGTTCACACTATTTTTATATTAACAAGGAAAAAAAAACAAAGACCAAGCTCACTTAAATCCAAACCCATTTCTATCCAACAAATAAATGTGAGTGAGAAACAAGATCTCCTATTTTTGTGAACCATGAGAGTCAAATCAGACCAATACAGTCCAATGGGACGCCAACAATGACGCCAGCAATGACGTTGCAGGAAGAAGCACGTCATTGTATGTTGTAACTAAACGGCTTACAACATACAAGCGTTATTTTCATTATAGAGCTTAAGCGTGGATAGGTTGAAAGAAGATAGAGAAGATGTTAAGCTTTTAACAGCTTGGTTCAGTCTCTATGGCATGCGAGTTATGATTGGGCTTGAAGAAAAGGGCATCAGTTATGAGTATGTGGAGGAAAATCTGCGGAATAAGAGTCCCATGTTGCTGCAAATGAATCCTTTACACAAGAAGATACCTGTTCTCATCCATAACGGCATGCCTATTTCAGAATATCTCATTATTCTTCAGTACATTGACCACGCTTGGAACTCTCCTCAAACTGCCTTTCTTCCCTCTCATCAATATGACCGAGCTATTGCACTCTTTTGGACAGATTTTGTCGAAAAAAAGGTACGTCGCAATCTTGACCTCATTTTTTATATCATATTTCTAAAAGTTTGAACGTTGGTGGATAGTGCAATCAAGTAACATACTACCACCCTCATCAATTGTGCTCAATCAATTAAACTATAATCTTTTAGTACAGGTCTTTATTTAACTCTAATATCATTGAGAAACCCATAATTTGTAAGATTTTTTTTCTATTTACTTCATATATGTTATTGTTCATAATCCTACCACATAAACAATTCAATCAAGTGAACACTGCTCACTACAATGAAATACACATATTTTAAGTACTAAATTCTCGGTTGGCTTCAATCACACACACTAAGCTTTGACTTCTAGGCTAAAAATTGTTAAACACTCATAGTTGACTGACATTCTCTAGGCTTGATATGTTGCTTAGTTTGTGCGACCTAAATTCTTAAAAACCCACAATTGATTATTGAATTATCTTCAACTTTGTTTCCCCATGATTATTTTCAATAAATACACTAATAAAATATATGTATGTAATCAAATCTTCAAATAAATTTAGCTCAAGCTTAATGTGCTAGATAAATATGTTTTGTTCATGCTCATGCTAATCTTTTCCTTATGTATATGGCAATGACTATATTTTAGGTTTGTTTTCATGGATTGGAGATATTTAGAACCAAAGGAGAAGTACAAGAAGCAGCGAAAAATGAATTCCTACAGAATTTAGCAATATTAGAGGGAGAGTTGAAAGGAAAAAAATACTTTGGTGGAGATAGGTTTGGATTGGTGGATATAGTGTTTGTACCTATTATTTCATGGTTTGATGCATTTGAGAGCTTGGGAAAGTTTACGATTCATTTGGAGGATACATTCTCAAATATTTCGACATGGAAGAAGAGATGTTTCGAAAGGGAAAGTGTAAAAAAGGCACTTCCTCCCCATGAAAAAGTGTTGGCAATTGCAACTGAAATTAGAAAAAATATATTAGGTGAGATTTAGAAATTTACATTGAGATATTATAATAATCAAAAATAAATGATCTATCTTTTTATATTCATATTTGTGCAAGTGGTATTCTTTATATACAATTGTACAATTAATTTAAAGATCATAATCTCTTATATTTACTACATAATCTATAGTTCATAACATTAATATTATGCCAACATTGGCATGTTGTTATGGTTAAGTAATTGTGTTGTTCTTTCCATCAAGGTTCAAACCTTGTTCAGGTATTATGTTTTATCATTATCTTATAAGTCAATGTCCAAACAAATATTAAGTAATTAACATCACATTTTATCTATGTACAAATTTATATATTGAAAATTTGAACTATAATTTTACTTAAAATAAATTGGCCTATGGTCTACCAATGTAATTCTATGGCTTAATTTGTTAGTTGTAATCTTACTTAAATAAATTGTTCTAATAGCTTATTCCCTTAAGATTCACTTATTAAGGTTATTTTTTTATCAATTTTATTCATCCCATTTTAAATAATATCTATATTTTTCATTCGTGTGCCTATAAAAAAATTATACCTTTATTAGTATACAATTCATATTAATTTTTAATACTATAGCATTTTAAAAAATACATGGTATTTTTTACTTCTTGTATATATCTAATGGAGCAAATAAATTAATACTTCTAGTATAACGTAAACATTAAGAATTGTTCAATCATCTCATATCTACTCATCAAAATTAAAAGACAACATTTAGAGATTTTTTTAATTAATTAATTGGGGGATTCTATTAAGGACCATTGAATAGTTTTAAAAATCATTGTACAATAATTATCAAATGGCCTTATAAGAGATAACACCAAAATAACAGTCAAACATACAAAAACGAACACCCAAAGAAATGTCTCACTACATAAGCTTAATAAGTGAATCTTGACAGAATAAGGCGTTAGAACACATTCCTTAAAGTAAGACCATAATTAACAAATTAAGCTATATAATTACATTGGTGGACTATTAAGCCAACTTTCTTAAAAGTAAAATTATATTTCAACTTTCAATATATGAATTAATACACAGATAAAACATAATGTTATTCACCTAAAATTTGTTTGAACATTAACTTAAAATATAGTGATAATATATATTTATTATGAAAATTAGACTACTTAATATGAATATAAGATATTTTGATCTCTAAATTCATTGTAATTGTATTCAAAGAATGCTACTTGTAAAAATATGAATATAAAAAGATTTGGAATCGTTTTTACTTATTATAATCTCTCAAATTAAACTAGGGTCTACAAAATAGCTCTTCACCAAATCAAAAAAATCACAAGATTGTCTTGACCATATAAAACCTACAAAACCACTGTTTTTGAGAATACCCATGCACATCCATACCCACTTCACATCTAGATGACTCAAAAGTCTGAAAACACCAAAAAAATGTTAAACCAGAACAATGGAATTATCATATATGATCATCACTATATATTTTGAACCTAAAATCTATAAAACCTTCATATCCAAGGAACATGAATCTAAGCCATCCAAGTACAACTATCCATAAAGAAAAGAAAAAAAAAGTAGTTCAAGAACTCCAAGCCCATTTGTAGGCCATCACCACAATTACCACCAGTACATGCATCTGAGGGAGATAGGCTACTCCATAAGCTCCCAAACCATCCAACGATAAACTCCATAGCCTACATGCAATCGAGGATAATGAAACAATTCCTTCCAATATTGGGACTAAAACAAGCATCTAAAAGAAGCACATTCACTCCATAGCTTAGACAACCCAAGTTTCTTCATATTGCTAGGGAGCCTAAAACAAACACTCAACATGAGAACTATACTACCCACAACCATGTATTAGGATTATAATGTTGTCAAACGGGAGCTCCAGAGCAATATTATATTAAACGAAAGTACATGATCAACTCCATGAAACTCCATCTTCGTCATTCTTAAAAATGCTTTTTGTCTTCTAGAAAACTAAATCAATTGCAAGACTTCCACTCATCAAAGTATTAATCATCAGTTGATTCCTTCAAAACAAATTTCCTCATGCTTTCTAAGCTAATAAAACTTAACATAAGAAATACCCAAAACCTCAAACACCATGAATCCTCACATACAAAAAACATGTGAATCATGGAACTAAACTCTAATACAAATTGAAGGGAAATGAGAGCATCCCAGTTAAAGCTCTCAAATCAATATGTACCTACAGTATCATATGTTTCTTCAAAACATATTACAACATGCCAATATAAGCACATACTACTATGCCATAAAAACAAAAACAGACATAGTTGATTGCCCACAATTAAATCTTTAAAGGAAAGATCATACAATTTACAAATCTACAAAAGTTTCAACAACATTACAGCATACAAATTTAATATTTTAGAGAGCATAGATATGTGTGGGGAAAACCCTTTCGGATAAAAAAACCCACACTCCAAAACATTGAGCCAATGTATTATTCAACAACAAAATTACAATACATTTTCAGGCTCTAAGCCTTTACATGGAGATTTACATCATGTTCCATTATGGAGAAAATCTGACAATGTAACCCCTGTGAAATGAACTCCTCTCCTCTCACTTGAATCAACTAAGGCATCAACATATATATAGAAATCAAGACAAAGAGGTAGGCGCCCATGGTCCCCAAAACCATCTTCAACATCTAAGAGGTAAGTTGTGTCATAAACAACATCTTGATAATCCCATGACACGTTGCTCATGGCAACTTCCAAGGCAACAACACCTATCTCATCCATAATGGCCATCTTGCCAAATACAATGTAAGTACAACATAGAAATCACTATGACCAAGAATAGGCACCTTCCTTACCTCACACCTGTTGGAATCAATGAACACTGAGAGGGGGGTTGAATTAATGTTCTGCAAATTTCAAACTTGTTATGCTTATTCTTCAACCACCAGATGAACTGCAAAGAAAGCAAACTGCGGAAACATAAAACAAGTAACCATGCAACCATAACACCAATATTTTTACGTGGAAACCCAAATGGAAAATCACAGTGGGATTTGAACCCACGATATTATTCCACTATGGCCAGTAGAAAAACAATATTACATAAAGGGAATGCACTTGCATTCAGACACACTGTCTAGAGCTCACTAATTAGGTTACAAAAATAGGGCAACAACCCTGGAGGAATTCACACTACCTTACAACAGATTACAAACTGATTACAATTAGTGAACTGGAAAATAGCATCTAATTATGCCAAAAAACAGTTCTGGTTAAGTGCAAAATCGTCTGTTGTAATTGATCTGCTTATCTGCTATGTTCTAATCTACAACAGCTTGCCAGATCAACCAAGATCAAGATGTGCACGTGAAACTGTGCTCAATCGCTTCAAAAAATTCTACCACATCACATACCACTCCAAATGCATCATCCAAATTGGTCTTATATATCCGCACATGTACAAAAATTCATCTTCCACAAGTCGGCTTCACCAATTATCAAAATGTGAAACATGTAGCTGCAAGTCAGCATATATCTATTACCAAACCATATTCCATACCCAAAATATAAGATCACACGCTTCTTATAGGTCTCACATATAGCCCCAAACACATTTCCAATTACCAGAATCAACTTAAAGAATCCAGATGCACGATACACCACCACACATGAAGAATAATTTTCTTTACTGCTCTACTGGATACCGAATCTTCAAACAAACATAGGAATTAACACCGGAGGGTTGTCATGATAATTTGATTCATATACCCAACCAAATAATCACTGATCATTGAAACCAAAACCTACTTCACCAGAAATGAGAATGATCACACAACTGTATACTGAACTGCACTAACAATCTTAATCCAGGAATACTTTATCCAAGACATCTAGTTAGCTAAAACTTCATACCAGATCAGATCAGTAGGTTGAGTTGTCATCAATGACAACTCCTAAGAATCTGCAAGCATCAAGAACCACCAATCTTCACCGGAGCATCACAGGATCATCAAATTCCAACAATCTCCCTCTTTGGCATTAATGGCAACACTAGTGAAAAATGATAAGTATCCCAAAATCTGCAAATCACCAAAAATCTAAATTTTGAACACTCAATCTGACTGACTCCCCTTGAACTGCTTTCTCCATTTTTCACTGCTCTTTCTCTCCCCCTTTGACACCAATGGAAAAGGGTGGGAATCTACCAAATCTTATGTACAAAATAATGAATGAATGCAATTGTATACATGAACTTCAAGGTGTCAGAGTAAGTCACCTTTAAGGATTTCAAATACTCGTTCCATCCTCTCAAGAAACACTCCAAAATAATTATTAGGGCACTATACACGAATGCATGAATCTCAACTCTGAAGATCAAATGGCATCGGTTTACCTAAGGCACTTATTGCATTTTTTTGTGCTCCCGGCAAGGTATCCATCCAGGGAGTTATCAAACTCCTCAATTCTCCTACTCTACTCAACATTTTCCCCTTGTCTTGGTCCAAGCCCTTTATTTTATCAGTGAGTTCCAAAATTTATGCTTCAAGGGTACTCGGGAAGACCGATTGAGGTGCAAAAGAATGACCGATACCGGCTAACTTACCCTCAAGATCTCTTATTTGTTGATCAATGTCTACAGTAAACTTGGGTAAAAACAGACATGATTTGAAAATTTTCCTTCATCCAATGTGTCATCTACACTCTTCATGGCAGTCTTCACGCTTCCTCTATCTCTCTCAACTTCTTTCAAATTTTTCTTCAATCTCATCTAATTAAACCTTTTATGTACAGTTTCATCTACAGCCTTCTCTAATGATACAAAATTAGAGTTAACAGCATTTAACAAGTTCTTAACCTTTCTGAAGGGAGAAGCACCAAAATCTTGACTAAAACTAGGTAAAAGCTTTTCCAAAACCTCAGTTGCAAGAGAGATGACCTCTTTATCTTCGGACTGAGATTTCAATAGGTCTTCACTTGCCTTAACCTAAGCTTGGGTGGCAAGTTTCAATGCTTGAAGAGGGAAAATAGTTCTTAAATCCACCAAACCATTAGAAAAATCATCTTCTACATCAATGTCCTTGCCTTTGTCAGAGACATTGGTTGTATTCATGGTTACTAGAGGTTTCTCTATTGGCTCATCACCCTTCTCTTTTGCACTCACACTCTTTTCAACTTTTGCAATCTCCTCTGCCATCATTTTTGCAATTACTTCTATCTCAGGAGGGTCCTGAGTAGCTTCACCGGAGATATTTGTTATTACATTCTCAGTAGGTGCATCTTGTTCTGCTTCTTGCTCAACTGGATCAATAGATGGTTGATCCTCTTGGCCACCGGAGACTTCTGCACGTACTTTCAGAATGGAAGTGTCTTCAAGATTATGTCCTTCCGAATGGGTGGCATTCTGAGGTTGATTTACCTCATATATCTGTTCTAGCAAAAAGTCTTTTATTATTTGCTTAGTCTCATTTGCAACTTCATCTAATTCTCCTCTTGCTTCTGAATTTCTCTTTGGACAACTTCAATAATCTTTCAACTTCATCCCTAGATATAATTGAACAAGTATTAACCAATACATATTACTGCATTACTTCATCTTTCCAACAAGCAGTATTTCTCCGGATATCAAGAATAACATACAACTCTTTAGGTAACTCAAATGATAATTCAATCAGAGCCCTATTGAAGTTGTTCATATATTGAACAACTACTTCTTCAATTTATCTTCTCTCCTTATCATCCACATCCTCATAATATATAGCAAGATTATTCAAATTTCCATCCTTAATGATTTCATTCTTTATATCTTCTACGGACTTAGGAGGAATAATCTTAACCTTACCAGACTCCAAGGCTTCATCTATCTCATATTTTTGCTTCTTGGTTCCTCTAGATCTTCCAGATAGCTCACCTTGAGTCTTTGTCTTCTTGGAGGGTAGAGCATCACCGGATGGCTTTCTAACTACTCGAGCATAGGTAGAAGTCTTCTTAACTTTCCGAACTTCCTCATCCAACTCTATCTCCTCCTTAGTTGAAACATACTACCTTGAAGGCTTCTCCTTTTTACTTTTATCAACTCCATTGATAGATACTGCTAGTTTGGGCTTAGGTGGAGGTATCAGTTTCTTCACTCTAGAGATAGGTGCGGATTTAATAGGCTTAGCTTTGAGCTTTTTAGAAGAGGAGGACATTGAGTTAGGTTGTGGTTTGATCACATCCTCTTCCCTTAAAATATTCTGATCTCTAGCCCTATCCATGGCTTCCTTAGTCAATCCCATCTTCTTTGCAACCATCTATACTTCTTGATTTTCCTCTTCCTACCGGCATCAATGAACTTTTTGTGAAAGGTGAGGTCCTTTTCCTTGAATGTACCAAATCGTTCTTCCTTTTCATATACCAACTAGCTCAACATGTGTTGAGCATAGGCATCAAAGGTAACTACATCAACTTCATAGCCCATGGGAAGGATCCACACATTCCTTGGCTCAACAGCTTCCATTAAACATTGATCTTTGTTAACCATGAAACAAATGGTTTGCTCATACTTCTCTACAAAATATTTAGGGATTCTTTCTCAAGCTTTCAAAGAGGCCTGAAAGGTCTTGAAATAGCCCTATAATGTGGATATTCTCATTGTAGTGTCACCAATTCCCATTATCCCTTCCTTGATTTGCATGGCCAACAGTTTTTCATAAGCCTATTGGACTTTGCCAACACCACGAATCTCATTCATGGAGTACAAGGCCAAACAAACAATAAGAGTACCAAACTTGAAGGTGTTCCTTTTATCTTGCTTGATCTTCTTCAAGTTACTCAAAAATTCATTCAAGAGAACTTCACACAGATCATACCTCTTATATTCCTTCAAAATCTGATATGTTGAATAAATTGCAATCCCAGAGACCGAATTATGTTTTCTTGATTGATAGACTTTATAACCAACCACTATTGATGCAAATCTGACATCATGCTCCAAGATGTCACTGATAGTCATTGCTCTATTTTCAAACTGAGAATTAGTAGTGGCTAATACAGTGTTATTTAATACCTTTCTTAGACTAGGTACTTCACCAGTTGCACTTAGGCATGTCACAGCTTGAATTGCCTATGTAGTGATCTTATAGGGCCTATCTAACCACACGAACTCGTCATGGACTCAGCTGAGGATGTACCGGATCCATTATACTTCATCAAATGATGGGAAATGGATGAACTGTGCAAAACCCTTGTCCAATTGATTCTGATATTCTGGTTTAAGATTCCCCAAGCTATCTGCCCAATGTTTGTTGTACAGGGACAACATATCAGCACTACCAAGCTCCTCATGATCACAATGGATGTATCCTCATTGTTAAGAACGGGTATAGCCCTATCCTTAATCTCAACAACCAATGTGGTAGAAATTATAGATGTTGATGCCATTTTGAATCTAGGGTTTGAAAACAAATAGCTTCGCAAAACAAATCGATACCTTTTGATTCAATCGAGCACAAGAAATCACTGCAATCTCGATTTAGATCACCAAATCTCCTCTCTTTGCCACACTGCTCTTTTCTCTTGATCGCATTGTAAAAAATAAACCTTTGAAATGCCTTTTTAACCTCTAAAAACCTAATTTTGTGTTGTAATAAATGCTTCAGCCGGTTACCTTGATTTTCATGAAATCGCTTATCGGAGCCTCAAATCTCCATCAGATCTTTTGGATAACATCTGCATACATGATTTAAACCTTCAACAACCTTTCTAAATCGGTTACAAATCACCAAAGAAGGGTTCTATGAATCTGCATGTAAAACTCCCCCTAAGGCCAAAAAGCCCTAGTTGTCGGATGAGGTTCTATCACCGGATTCAGGTGTGGAGCCATTCTGCACATTGGAATCTTCTTTCTTAACCCACATTTTCTTATGCTGATTTCTGATTTCATCTACTTTTGCTTTGCCTTTCTCATTTGATTTACCTTTGCTTACTGGATCATTATTCCTACTTCTTCAATACCTTGCAATGTGACCTGGCTTGTTGCATGCATGACAAACAACATTTCTCTGCATAGATCTGAAATTCATCGGGTTTGGTCTCTTCTTGCATTGGTTAGAGATATGTCCAAACATCCTACATGCAAAACATCTCTTATTTGAAATTTGTTCATCCTTCTGCACATGTTTAACTTGTGACCAAAATTGTTTCATTTGATACATTGAGCAGTAAAGGTAGGAACATTGTTCATCATGTTATTCATTATTCCATTATTCATCCTACTTCTGCATTGATTTTCCATATGACTGAATCTCTTGCAATTATAACATCTACCATTGAATTTATAATCATTAGGTTGTCTTACCGGAGGATTCTTTCTCTTCTGATGATTAGACTTTGCATTGCTCTGTCCAAAACCAAAGGATTCTCCTTTCTCATATCCAAGTCCACTTGTGTCTTTTCCATGTCTCTGATTTTCCAACATCTCATCAAGCCTTGTTGAGATAGCATTAAATTTGTCTTTGTATTCATTTGTAGTAGCAAGTTCATCTCTTAAGGAAACAATTTGTCTTTCAATTTCTTGTCCATCATTCCTTGATTGCATCAACTCAAGCTTCAACTGATCATTCTCATAGGTAAGTTTGTAGCATTCATCTGATATGTCTTTCGATGATTGAGTCAAACTTTCTTCATTCTTCTTCCAATCTTCAATCTCCTTAGTCATCTTCATCATAATGGATTGCATCTCATTCTTCAATGTAGCATTCTATCTAGCAAGCTTTTCACATTCATCAGGTTTTCTTTGGTCTTCAATGCTTTGCTCATGTTTCTCCTTCATTTTGTCCATCAGCTCTTTCCTCTTGTCTTTTCAAGTGTTGACTTGTTCTCTCAAATCCTTAATCAGTTCTTTAGTTGCACTCAAGTTTCTCTTTAAGGAACTTATTTCATTTCTTGTTGCGTCAAAATCCCCAAGTGCCAAACAAAGTTATCTCTACAAACCAGAATCCATTGATTCAATCTCTTGGACCTTCCTCAAGCGGTTAGGCTTCCTCAGAGGAACTAGGATCTGATACCAATTGTTGGAATAAATGAACACTAAGAGGGGGGGTGACTCAGTGTTCAAAAAACTTCAAACTTATTATGCTTATTCTTCAACCATCGGATGAACTGCAAAGAAAGAAAACTACAGAAATATAAAACAAGTAACCATACAACCATAACAGAAATATTTTTACATGGAAACCCAAATGGGAGAAACCATAGTGGGATTTGAACCCACAATATTATTCCACTATGTCCAGTAGCAAAACAATATTACATAAGGGGAATGCACTTGCATTCAGGCACATTGCCTAGAGCTCACTGCTCAGGCTACAAAAACAGGGCAACAACCCTAGAGGAAGGCTCATTGCCTTACAAGACATTACAAACTGATTACAATAAGTAGTCAACTGGAAAATAGCATCCGATTATGCCAAAAATCAATTATGATTCAGTGCAAAATGATTTATTGTAACTAATCTTCTTATTTGCTATGTTCTTCTCTGCAACTGCTTACCGAATCAACCAACATCAAGATGCGCACGTGAAACTATGCTCAATCGCTTAAAAATAGTCTACCACATCACATACCACTCCAAATGCATCATCCAAATCGGTCTTATATATCTGTACATACAAAAATTAATCTTCCACAAGTAAACTTCACCAATTATCAAAATGTGAAACGTGTAGCTGAAAGTCGGCTTAGATCTATTACCGAACCATATTCTGGACCCAAATTACAAGATCACACACCTCTTATAGATCTCACATATCACCCCAAACACATTTCCAATCACTAGGATCAACTTAAAGAATCTGGACACATGATACACCACCAAACATGAAGAATACTCTACTTTACTTCTCAATCGAATACCGGATCTTCAAACAGACATAGGAATTAACATTGGAGGATGGATTGTCATGATAATCTGCTTCATATACCCAACCAACTAATCACTAATCTCCAAAACCAAAACCTGCTTCATCGAAAATGAGAATGATCACAAAACTATATACTAAACTGCACTGACAGTCTTAATCCAGTAATACTTTATCCAAGACATCTGGTTAGCCAAAACTTCATACCAAATTAGATTAGTGGAATGAAATCCCATCAATGACAACTCCTAAAAATCTACAAGCATCAGGAACCACCAATCTTCACTGGAGCATCACCAAATTATCAAATGCCAACAACACCATTTGTCAAAAATGAACTCCACCATAAATGCCAATTGCTCAAATACAACTCCAATGCATAATAGCAATTGACAACCAAGACACTTTAGTCACAATAGGAAATTGCCAAATGTTAAAATATATGACAACATCCTCATAAAACATAGTATCTTCTAAGTGGGTCCCAACTTCCTAAAAAATAGGGAATATGCCATCTCATCACTTGCCATGTAGGATGTCACCGCACCAAGAGGTCCCATAAAATGAATGACAACCTAGGAAGTTAATAACTTAGGATAAATCAATTAGGCAAAATTAATTAAATAATTCAACATGTTAGGGTTGTAAGGTTAAGAAACCTTAATCCTAATACGGTGGTCTCTCTTGGCAACACATGTATCATTTCAATCAAGTTGTCTCCTTTGAGAAGCTATATAAGAGGTGTTTGTGAAGATTTTTTGAAGGCAAGAAATAATTGAGTATACTTCATGTATACGGTGAAAATGGATAGTGAAAACAACAATATTGAAAGACTAACAAAGATCCAACCACAAAACCCTTGCCTAACAATGAAAATGATCCACCATACACAAATGAAGATACCTAATACCATGTAAATAAATAAAATAAATCAAATATACCCTTCACATGTCTAGTAGGGTTTCAATCTCCATTTCTTCCTATCTCCATTGATCTTGTTTGATAAATTTGCTCTCAAATTTTATGTGTTCACAAGAGCTGAACAAAGAACAGAAATGTGGCTAATAGCTTGATAGCAAGAAGGCTTGATTGTGTCATTAGGGGATTATGGTTGATGATCATGGAAGCATCCTCTTACATAGAGAACACTTTAGGATATGAAGGGATAAGATTAAAAGGTGAAGAGATAAATGGTCGGCTAGGATTAAAGGGTGGGTAGAGGAAATTGGAAAATAATGAGAGGGTAGGTAAGAGAAGAATTAAGAGATGAATGGCATGTGTCATAGGTAGAAAAGGCTAATGAATTAATTAAATAAATCTTTATTTATTTAATTAATAGAGGAAGTGGGATCAATTATATAAATAAATAAAATATTTATTTAATTTAGGAAGAGATTATTTAAATAAATAAAAGTATTTATTTAAATGAGGAAAGGCTTGGGAGAGGATTAATGAATTAATTAAATAAATAAGAATTTATCTAATTAATAGAAGAATTAGGATAAAATAATTAAATAAATAAAAACATTTATTCAATTAAACAAGACAATTTTAGGTGTCTACATTTTGCCCCTCTTTGAGACAATGCAGTTTGTCACGTTGGCTCAAAGAAGATAAGATAAATTGATAGAAAGTTTCTCCGAGATGGCAATGATATGCCCCTCGAGATATTAGATGAAAATATTTGAAAAGATCGCAGACAATCTCTTGATAAGAAAGAAAGACTAGAAAGGACTGACAAGATAGGGTGACAAGGTCACGCAAGAAAAAGACTGACACGGGAGACTAGGGTTAAGTAGCCTATAAGATAGGGCCACAAGGAAAACATCCTCATTTGCATCCACACACCTAATAAATCATAGTGTAGGGAGAAAGCTTAGAGTAGTCAAAGCAGTCAACGACGATGGATAGAGTTCACAAGTTCGATCGAGTCCAATGATATCAGAGACCAGACAACATGGGTGAGTTGGTAAGTACCTCGAAGCCTCTTTGTACATTTTTGCATTTATTGTTGTTATTAATACATTTTAGGGTAGATAAACAACAACGTGAAATCGATGTTTTGTAGTAGGAACGTGTCTAGGTCAGTGCTATGCACATCTAGGTAGGATAGATGCATTTAGGTTAAGTTTGGGCATGCTTATGAATTTAATCGCGTCTAGGATCAGTATGGACGTGTCTACGTGCATAAGGCACATCTATGTCACAAGGGCATGTTTATGTAAGACAGTGGTGCGTCTGTGATGTATAGACACGTCTAGGGAAAGATAGTATGTTTGGGTTGGTAAAAACTACGTTTGCATTGTAAAAACATGTTTGTGTTTAAGTAGGGTCAAATCGGTAGTTCTCTGATGAACATACGCTATCAATTGGATAAGTTGTTGAGGGAATAAACTCAAGTAGGTTCCCTAGGGAGACAAACTGGGAGATACGCTAGAATTTACAATTTTGTGATGAACATACATTGTCAATTGGATAAGTTGTTGAGAGGATACACTCAAGAAGAGCCTCTAAATAGGATCAAGTGCAATGTGATGAACATATACACTAGTATGCAGCGTCATGTGATAAATACAAGCACTAGGATAGAAGTAGCACTATGTGATAGACATGAGTACCACTAGGGTTGACATGATTGATATGATTGGATGCAGAAGTACTTACCCTAGATAGAGTCATGGGAGAGATTCCCTATGACACAGAGGTTGTGACTAGAGTTGACCTTTGAGGAGCGAGCAGCTATCGAGGGTATGGGATTGAGACATATCATGTATCTGCCTGAGATTCAAGTGAAGATTACTCACTACTCTAGCAAAGAGATGGCACTATGAGACCTTTCGTTTCATTTTCCAACTTGCAAGATGTCAGTCACTTTAGAGGATGTTTACAGGATCCTAAGGATACCGATCCACGGTGAGTTAGTGTCGTATGACCGAGAGGGAGATAGGGATGCACCAATACAATTCTTTAGAGACCCTGAGATGGAGATGAGATCAGGTCACATCAGCTAGGATTTTATGCTTTCTACTGGATGCAGACTATCGGTAGTAGTTGGAGTTATTAGTGGTTACCTTTATCCAGACAGGGAAACACGAGGTATGGTTGTTGGCTGGGGGAGGACTCTAGAGACAATGGTGACACTGCACATTAGATATGCATGGGGTCCATATGTATTAACGCATTTGTATCATGAGTTTCACCAGTTTGTGTATCTTGGTGGCTGAGGGTTACATTGTGTGGTGACTCTATTACAGGTGTGGTCATATGAGTACATTGTAGTGACTAAACTAGTTCACTTCAAACTGAGAGGGCATGCATAGTCCTACACACACTTGTACAGCATGATCACTTCCCAACCACGGATTGGGAAGGTAGACTATTGGAGAAGGGTTATTAATGACATAGATAGTGTCATATGCAGACCTTATGTAGACTATAAGGATTGGGAGGAGGACGCTAAAGAGATACCATATGTTTTCAAGATAAGGAATTTGATTGGGCGTACGGAAGCAGACTCATTAGGGCACGATATTGTTCTACGATGCTGCAATGACACAATTTGGGCAGATGGTTCCTTTGCCTTGGGATCTATTGAGGGGTGGAGTTGACGCAAGTACAGATGCAAGGTATGATGCTTATTTTCCAACACATCTAGTACCAAGGTTGACAGATCCATATGAGACTGTGGTAGCAAAGGATGAGGATGATCATGACAGGGGTGGTGGGAGATGGAGGTGGTGGAGGAGAGGAGAAGCAAGGAGGGTGGTGAGGGGCAGGGGTGGACAGAGTGATGTTGGAGAGAGGGATGAGGAGAGACAAGATCCATAGGGTGGGAGACCACTGAGACCACAGAGGGGTAGACGAGGACATGTACTACAGGTTGGTGGAAAGGTACAGGGACAATAACCAGGGAGAGATGCTTAGGGACAGGCTAGGAAGGAGGAGGGTGCCCAGAGCAAAGATGAGGAGGATGAGCTGCTAGCACTGCGAGAGACAACAGTAGGACAGGCCGATGAGATCAAGGATCTCGAGAGATACGTGACTCAATTGAGGCGACAGTTAGCAAATGTGGATGTACTATATGTAGATGGATGTATGATTATTAACATGTCATAATTATTTACATAAGGAAAATGCAAATGAGAATGAAAATGTATATGTGATATGCTAATTAGTGGTGTCTGCAAGTGAATACTACATGAAAGGCAGATATTTTTGGTGTGTCATTGTACTTAGTCATGTGATAGCGGGGTACATGGACTCAGGAAGGACGATGGAGGATAATCATGAAAGTGTTGGCATTTTTTATGATGATCTTGTGATTGTCATTGATGAACACACACTTGTTTTGAGATCACTTTTTGCATGTATAAGTTATGCTCAACCGGTATTTGTTCCAAACCAGTACTATGTATTATAGTCTTTAGACTATCAGTGTTTCACAGAAAGTGTTTACCAATCCCAAGCGGTATGAATACCTCAAGCGGTTCGAGGATCTCAAGCGGTACGAAGGAACTGAAGCGGTAGTTATCATTTTCCCAGTCTTCATTTTTGTCAACCAGTAACCAGTTTAATATTTGAACCGGTATTACTCTGTGATGAGTTCTCAACCGGTAATTGGTAAAGTTGCATTAACCGGTAATACTGTGATAAGTTACCAACCGGTATGTTTTTTTGTGATGAGTTACCATCCACCGACACTTTGATGGTGATTCTGTGTCGTGTTACCAAATGTGTCCAGATGCACTGAACCTAGGAACTTGCAATGTAATCCTATTGGACCGACATGAAATCAGATTCCTTTATAAGGACATCATGTCTAGGGTTTTAGAAAGTTGTTAGGGTTTTTGTGTGGTTGATGAAGTTTTTGCATGTGCGATCACAGAAGAAGATTAGGTCTGTGTGAAGAAATAGAGTGTGAAGATATTGAAGACTGAAGTAATGCTGAAATCCATTAACAATGAGCTATCAAGGATCTAACCAAGCATACTATGCTAGTATTTAGATCACTCATTTGTTGATTACTAACATCTTCAACAAGTTTGTAACCCTTAACCGGGTAGGCCTAGCAAAGCCTTTGTAAATCCTCTAACAAGGTGGTTCACAACTGTGGATCTGAAATCCTCTCACAAGGTAGTCTTTAATCAGACTTATCTCCTAACAGAGATCAAGATTCCTAATAGGATCTGTTCTGGTAAAGAACATTGTATGACCTTAACCGGTTTGGTTACTATTCTGCAGATAGTTACTTGTGAGTTTCATCTCACCGTGGTTTTTCCCATGTGGGTTTCCACATCAAAATCTATTGTGTTATGATGATTGTGCTTTTGTGGGTGAATGCCTTATTTGTTGTTTGGTTTGCATTTGTGTTAACCGGTTTGTTAGTAAAATTGTTATACTGGTTTACTGCTAAACTATTTAAGTGTTCAAGATCAGTATTTTTTGGTATACTAATTTACCCCCCACCTCTTAGTATTCATCAATTGGTATCAGAGCCAACCTTTCTATAAGTTTAACCACTTGGAAAGAGATATGGGGGAATACACTGTGAGGGAACTTACTCATCGTCTCACTCAGACTGAGAAAGCCTTTGATGAACTCAAAGTCAAATATAAGGCCTCTCTGGCAAAAAGAAGAGAGCATGCTGAGAAACTGATGGAACTAACTGAAAACAGTTCCTCCGATGAAGCGGACATGGAAGCCCTAGTTGAAGAAGTTGAAAAACTGAATGAGTCTAATGCCAACCTAAGAAGGGAACATGAAGGAATGACTATCCGGATGTGTCAAGAGCTTGAGAACAGGAGAAAAGCTGAAGATCTGGTAAAAGACAAAGATCATGAGATCTCCAAGCTAAAGCAAGAAATCAGTGCACTTACCACTCATCTCCAAGAGAGTAAAGTGGAAAAAGAAGAAATGCAAGGTGAACTAAACTTGGCTATTTTTGAGAATGCAACCTTGAAGGAGTCCAATGCTGCTATTACCAAGGAACTCACTAAATCAAAAGAGATACTTGCCAAATTCAATCAGAGTGCTGCTAAGTTAGAGCAAAAGCTTAAATCAGCTAAACCGGTAAAGAATACTAATGGACTTGGTTTCTTTGGGTATGAGGAAGGTGAGACCTCTAGAGCAAAAGATGTAGCATCAAAGAAGCAACCGACATCAAAGGATAAAGGTAAGAAAAAGTTAAAACATGTTTTCTTTAATTGTCTCAAGGAAGGACATACTACTAATGTATGTAGAAATAAGGCTTACAATAACTTTCCTTACTTTCTAAACAATAATCCTAGATCCAATAGATTCAATGGAAATTGTTATGCATGCAATAAGTTTGGGCATAGAGCATTTGAATGTAGGTCTGTCATGCACAACACCAGAAGGTATCCTCAAAGGAGTCAAGGATTTTTTCCTAAACCCTCTGGGAACTGGAATCCAAACCGGTTTAATACCTATAATCATCAGTCAGGTAGCGGTGGCTATCAAGCGGCAACCAAATGGAGAGCAACATGTTTGATCTATCATGGTAATGGTCACACTATTGCAACATGCAGAAGGAAGAATGGAAACATGAATTATGGACCTTGGAGAGCACCTAGAATGGTTTGCTATCATTGCAACAAACCGGGTCATACAGCAAGATTCTGCAAAATGAGAAAGAATATATCAGATGATATACCGGTCACTCCAGAAGGAAAGATTGATGTTGAAACTGTTCAAGCGGATATGAAGAAAACCAAGAAAAAGAAGCCAGAAGAAGTGTCTCAAGAAGAACTTGTTTCTGCACCTAGTGTGGAAATCTCTAAACCGGAAAACTAAGCTATAGGAAAAGCTTAGGGGGAAACAAATTGGTGAAATGTCTCGAACCCTCGATTTACACCGGTAAAAGACCTTAACCGGTATGTGATACCTGTCAATTGGCAGAAGACGAGAAATGGTAAAAGGCAAATTAGGGTTTACGCCCTAATGGTGGAGCATTTATTATGGTAGGTGAAGAATTCGTTTAAAAGGGATTTTCAAGTCATTTTCACTTATCAATTTGCGAGCAAAGAAGTTTTCAAGTGCAGAGCGACAAAAGGGGATTTGTCTTGCGATTCGGAGAGATTTCAAAACTTTGAAAAAGAATTAGAAGATAATATCAATCGGTCAAGTGTAGAACTCAAAGCGGTAATCCAGCAACCGAAGTAGTGTGTGGCGAAGCAAAATTTGCAAGCTCTAAATCTCGAGTTGCAAAAGTATTTTTTGAGTTTCTCTATTTATCATGGCTTCTGCATCGCACTCTAGTTCTAGTGCACCCATTGATTCAGCAGATTTCATCCAATGGAAGGCAAAATATAATGCCCTATCCCAAATACCCGCTGGTGTTATAGTTGAAGAAGGTATTTTAGATTATATTGATTGTAAAATTTAAGACCTAGGATCTATAGTGATCCTTTCTCAGTTAAGCTTATTCTGCTGGAAGGACAAGAAGATCAAACCAGAATACAGCATCTTGGAAAAGAAGAAGCTTCACAATGCGGTCTATTTCCTTGAAGAATTTACAAATGATCACATCCGCATCATTCTAAGCATAGTGCACGGTGACAAAATGTATTTAGAGCGGACACATGACATCACACCGAAAGCGATTCATGTCGTCACCGGTTTCTGTAACGTTGGAGATGTGCTAGCCCTAAGGAAGGTCATTAAGATGGAAATGACCAAGCTCACCGGTTCTGTGAGCGACCAATGGGGAATGACCATCAATACCATCAAGGATGATCTGGTCAAATATGCTTGCATGGTGATAGGTTACCAGACATTCCATGCTAGCAGAATTAACTTTGTCTCTGCTGCAACGGTAAATGCCGCCTATAGGATGATCATGGAAGATCCCTCGTTTGATTTATGCACCTGTATGCAAAGGAAACTTTTGGTGAATCTGAAGTCAGTTAAACAGGACAATGCCTTGAAATTTAAATTTGGACAGCTATTGGTTGGATTGTTCTTCTACTTCCAAGGCTATTTCCCAGGAGTCAGTGATATTCAATGGTCTGTTGACCAACCGGTTACCAAGCAAATTAGAGAAAGTCTTCAAGCAGTTGGAACCGGTTATCCTGAAGTCCTAAACAAATACTTTGATGAGTTCAGACACAAGATGAGCCAAAGGGTGAGAATATCTGGTGATATTATCAAGAAGTATGAAGAGGACATCTACTTCACTATCAGAGTAGATGAGTGTATAATGGAGGCAATTGAGCCTAGAAAAGAAAAGGTGGAACCTATGGGATATGAGGTAATGTATGATATGCTAGATGGATATGCTTCTACCCTACTTGCCTCACTGCTTGATCCTAAGAAGAAGAGAACCGGCACCTATCTGGAAAGGGTTACATCAGTTGAAGAACCTTCAGTAAAGAAAGGAAAGGCAGTGCCATCTGTATCGGCACCGGTTACTTCAGCAAGTCCTAAAGTGACCAAGCGGTCACTGGAAAAGAAGAAACCGGAAGTTGCATCCGCCAAGGTATTTGAGAGGAAGCAGAAGACAAAAGGCAACACACCGAACTCAGAGGACACAGAATCTGAAGAACAACCTAAGAAGACTAGGCAAATAAGGAAGAAGACAAAGACAACCAGCAATGAACCAGCATCATCAGCACCGGTAAATATTGATATTTCCTCTTACAAACCTTTAACACATTGTCAAAGAACTATCAAGAATATTAGGAGAAATGTGATGAGTGATTTAGTAGATAATTTTGATGATTTCAATGACAATGAGAAAGAGTCCAAGTAGAACAGGAAGTTATTCAATATTTATGTATTAATGACTGGTCGCCATCAGAAATTAAATCTGTGACATCGGATTCTTTATACAATTATTTAGATAACAAATGGCGCATTGCCATAGAAAAGGAACAGGAAATAAGAGAGGAAATATTTGCTCAATATTTTCCTGATGTGTCTAATTCAGAACTTTATGAAGTTATGGAAAAATATAAAGGCCTCTTCTTCATGAGAAGAAGGAGACCCATGTTGCTAGAAGGAAAAGTTCCTAAAGTGGTAAAAGATACCCACTCACATGCCAAAGCCGCTTTGAGGTTGCACCAAGTGTCTGAAGCCAACAAGAAGGCTGAACAAGAATCGGAAATTGAAAAACCATATGAGGTGTATAACAGTGAAAGAGAACTGGTGGTGCAGGAGCACCCTTCTAAGGTCTTCCTCCATTTGATTTTTGTTGGAATTTTGCTTCTTTAAGAAGCCATGTAAATGTAATAAGAACCAAGAGCTCATTGGTCTTGTTTAGGTCCTAGGTTCACAAGTCTAGGTTGAGTTTTCTTGTGGAGTAGAGGGTATGTGTGCCATTGATGAGTTTGGGGTCCTTTTAGCATGGTTGTGTCCATAGGATAGCCCAATGTAGGCCCAAAAGTCAAGAGAAGCAACATTGCAAAAGTTGCGCAAAAGTTGCAAAAAGTTGCTTGACAACTTTTCAAAGTTATCATGCAACTTTTCCACCTAATAGGTAATAACCTTAGCTTGGAATGGAGAACCCTAAATTTGGCACACAAATCGAGGAAAAGACATTATATATTGTGGAAAACCCTAAAATGAGGGGTTGGATGTCAGATTGTACGGCCCAAGGGAAAAGACCTTGACTATGACTAAGTTTTTGTTGCCAGTCGGCACAAATGGAGCATTAACAGATTGACAATGGATTGTTTTGCAAACTAAATGGTGTTGAGAGTCTTGTATTGTGTTTATACTTTCATTTTGACACTTAGGTTAGGTTTATTGTGTAGGTTTTGTGTGTTTTGTAAATATTTTGTGAAGTTACTCTTTCACTGTCCAGTTTTGGACTGTTTTGTGTAAATGCGATGACACCTCTTATCCCCATTGTGGAAACACCATGAAACCATGGGGAATAGTATTTTAGACCCTATACAGTACCTCAGAGGAAGAAGGGCCCCTGAAGATGCAGGAAAGCCTTTCAAAGACCCACTCCTAGGCGAGACTAGACTATGCCTGGCTAGGAAGGGTTGAGGTTGCAGAGGTCCATGAGAGCAAGGTAGGAAAAGGAAGGA
This sequence comes from Cryptomeria japonica, assembly GCF_030272615.1. NCBI lineage: Eukaryota > Viridiplantae > Streptophyta > Pinopsida > Cupressales > Cupressaceae > Cryptomeria > Cryptomeria japonica. The sequence goes on from NC_081413.1 coordinate 648,069,489, forward strand.
GGCACCCTTTGGAGGAGTTGTAGAGGGGTGTGTGGAGAACCATTGGTGAGAAGGAGGAGCTTCCACCAATCCAGCTAAGGTGGTAAAGATAGCAAACCATCACTATGACCCTGGCAAGCCTAAAAACCCTCATAAAAACCCTCAAAAACCCCTAAATTCACCTAGGGCAGTGTACGGACACTTGGAGGCCCAAAACTAGGAAAATATTTGAGCCTTTTCCAAATGAATAGCAGTCCCTTTGGGAAGTTTCACAATTTTGAGCATCGTTTGCAAGAGGGAGCCCTAAAAGTCCAGAATGGAGGCCTAATTGGGCACATTCCTTGTAGCCCTATTTTGTAGGAAAGAAGCAAAATAGTGAGATCGGTAACGAATAGGAAGGTCAAAACCTCTTGGAGGAACATGAATGGATGGAAAACTATGTCAAAGACCTGTCCTATCCTTGCTAGGACCTAAGAAGGTGTAGGAGGAGCTAAACCCTTATTAGCCTATGTGAGGGTTTTTGAAGTTTGTGAGTGGGTGTGACCTTGGGAGAAGTATCACAGGTTGTTGGTGGGTGGATTGGGAAAGGTCAGGGGATTCCTCAAGCGAGGGAAGTCTTAGAGGCCCTGGGGTGTGGTTGGAACACCTGGTGATCCAAGGAACGGATCAAGGAGCATAGACTAGGCTAGTCTATCCCATATCCATTCCCATCAACCGGTCACTGAACAAATGGACCCTATTGACATTGATGCTCTGGATGGTAAAAATGTCACCCCAGATACAGCAAAGGACAAGGATGACAAAGAGAAAGTGGACAAGGAGAAACAGGACAAAGAAAAGGTTGACAGAGAGCAAGCAGAGAATGAGAAAAAGAAACAAGAGGAGGAAAAGAGAAAACAGGAAGAAAAGAGGAAACAGGAAGAAAAGAGGAAACAACCAGAAGCGGAGAAAAAGAGAAAAGAGGAAGAGGAGAAGAGAAAACAAGAGGAGAAGAGGAAGCAGGAAGAGGAGAAGAAGAAACAGGAAGAGGAGAAGAAGAAACATGAAGAAGAGAAGAAGAAGAAGGAAGAGGAGAAGAAAGAAGAAGAGAAACGGAAAAAAGAAGAAAAGAAATAGGAAGAGGATAAGAGAAAAGAAGAGGAGAAGAAGAAGATGGAAGAGGAGGATAAAGAAGAAGAGAAGTAGAAAGAAAAAGATAGGAAGAAGGAAGAAGAGAAAAGAAAGAAAGAAGTAGAGGAGCAAAATAAGGCAGAAGAAGAAAAACAAAAAGCCAAGGTCAAAGAGGAAGCAGCAAAGAGATCACAAGTGGAGACCCCAAAGGCAATTGGTAGTCAAGCTAAACCGGCTGACATTACCAGTCCCATTGACCTCCAATTCGCAAATGAATCAAAGATGTTCCAAAGCATTAAGCTTGCCCAAGAGCGACTGGAAGCGCTAAGGAGGAAAAAGGAGGAAGATGTTATTCAAACTACGATGGAAACTCTTACCAGTTTGATTCTTGGTACCAATCTCCCAAGTACCGATTCCTCTCTAGCTCAACTGAAACTCTTATGTACAGTTGTAGAGGACCAGGTGCAATGCCTGGAAGATGTTGTTGAAGCCAATGCACAAAAGAAGCATCAAAAGGCTCTGAACACTGCCTTGGTGAAGAAATTAAAGGAGCTCTGGTCCAAACTACAAAAAGCACAGAAAGACATAAGAGATGCTTTGGATAAGGGGAATCTACTGCTCAGTAAGATATGCCAACCCCATCTATTCTGTGATGATGTGCTTGCTCAGAAAGACAAACTGCAATTTGACTTGCAGGAATACATAAGCACCTTCAAGATTCCCTATGATTCCTTCACCACATTTGGGCAAACCGTTCACCGGTTTCAACTCCAGACTGCAAGAATATAGTTAGAGATCAGCAACCGGACATAGGATTTGTAGGAACTTCAACTGGTTATACTACCAAGACTGCAAATACTTCAAAAATGCTATTTCAATCTAGATGCCTTAATGGTCACTCAAGAGATGAGTACCTTGGATGCCATGGAAGAACGGGTATCCCAAATGCAAATGGAAAGTGAGGTTGCTACCTCATTGCTTGAGTCATGGTCCTTATCCATGAAGACATTTATGTAGGACTTTAAATCAGTTTTTGACAAGTTTCACTCTTTATTGTCATAAACACTTATTATTTTAATGATAATGGAAACAGGGGTTATTCAGCTACACTTTGTCATTGTTGGCAAAGGGGGAGTAGTATTCTATATTTAAATTGTTGATGCATGTTATGTATACTTTCATGTTTATCTCTGTAAGGGAGTAGTATACATTGTATTTTCTGCAAAATGCATAGTGTATATGCTTAGGGGGAGTAATTTTGATTATGGCATATTTTTGTTGTAAAACACTTAGATGTCAAAAAATTTCCTAAGTGTTGCCATCAATGCCAAAGGGGGAGATTGTTGGCATTTTTGATGATGATGTTGTGATTGTCATTGATGAACACACACTTGTTTTGAGATCACTTTTTGTATGTATAAGTTATGCTCAACCGGTATTTGTTCCAAACCGGTATTATGTATTATAGTCTTTAGATCACTTTTTGTCAACTGGTAATCGGTTTAATATTTGAACCGGTATTACTCTGTGATGGGTTATCAATCGGTAATAGGTAAAGTTGCATTAACCAGTAATACTGTGATAAGTTACCAACCAGCATGTTTTTTTGTGATGAGTTACCATCCACTGATACTTTGACGGTGATTCTATGTCGTGTTACCAAATGTGTCCAAATGCACTGAACCTAGGAACTTGCAATGTAATCAGATTCCTTTATAAGGACATCATGTCTAGGGTTTTAGAAATTTATTAGGTTTTTTGTGTGGTTGATGAAGTTTTTGCATGTGTGATCACAAAAGAATATTAGGTCTGTGTGAAGAAACAGAGTGTGAAGATATTGAAGACTGAAGTAATGTTGAAATGCATTAACAATGAGCTATCAAGGATCTAACCAAGCATACTGTGCTAGTATTTAGATCACTCATGTGTTTATTACTCACATCTTCAACAAGTCTGTAACCCTTAATCAGGTAGGCCTGGCAAAGCCTTTGTAAATCCTCTAACAAAGTGGTTCACAACTATGGATCTGAAATCCTCTCACAAGGTAGTCTTTAATCGTACTTATCTCCTAACAGAGATCAAGATTCCTAACAGGATCTGTTCTGGTAAAGAACATTGTATGACCTTAACCGGTTTGGTTACTATTCTGTAGATAGTTACTTGTGAGTTTCATCTCACTGTGGTTTTTCCTATTTGGGTTTCCATGTCAAAATCTATTGTGTTATGGTGATTGTGCTTCTGTGGGTGAATGCCTTATTTGTTGTTTGGTTTTCATTTGTGTTAACCAGTTTGTTAGTAAAATTGTTATACTGGTTTACTGCTAAATTGTTTAAGTGTTTCAGTTCAGTATTTTTTGGTATACTAATTTACCCCCCCCCCCTCTTAGTATTCATCAGAAAGGGGGATGGAAGGTAGAAGATATGGAAGGGAAAGATCTTCTTGTGCTTTATCATCATTGAGTTTTATTATGGAAAATAGGTTATGACAATCGAGGTATAGGTTTGACCTAGAAATTCATTGTACCCATTTGCATGGAGATCAGATGGTCGTAAACAAGGAATGCCCTGATTCACATTAGACTCATAGTGTCCTCATATCCTTGGATAAGTCATAGCATTACTAAGAGACAATCCACAAACAGCAAAACAATAAGTGAACATGTCCCATCCTCGCCTTTCTAGTCAAAGACATCCTAGAGATAGAATCTTTAGTCAGAGACATCCCAGAAAAGCTAAAAGACATCTCACCAAAAGATAAAATCAAAAGAAAACCAAGACTTGACACCAACACACAATGAAATCTTCAAGTTAGTTGTGTTTCTTGCCACATATGTTAACATGTTTGATTTGGTCACAATGTTGTTATCCTGATAAAGGACAGATTATGTTGAAAACCATGTTGTTGTCAAAGTTTACTAAAAGATTTGATTTGTTGAAAGCACATTGCTTCTTGTGTCTCATCTGAAATTGATACTTTATTGCGAAGAAGAATGGAACTTTATTACAGATTGGGGATGCAAATGACTTCTTATTGTGGATTGTGTGTGAAATGGAGGAACAAAAAGATGATGCTCCTCAAAATGTGCGATGCTCGGGGTACCACTTCCATCACTAGATTTAGTATTTTTCCCTAGTTCCAGATTGGACCTGATTTATTATGGAAGGAAAGGGAAAAAAGGAAGGTTTATTATGAATGGCTAACCAATCTTAGGTAGATCAATAACAAGACATCATGGGAATAAGGTAAGTTTATTATGAAGAGATAAGTTGTGAGTGTGTGCAAAGTGAAAGGATGAGATTGAATCCTGAAGGAGGGAGGAGCAATGTCTCTACTTATGGTGTCGGTAACCCAATTTTCACCACGGTACTTACCCAGGGCGCCACCGAAGTGGTTTTCACCGTTGGATGAATTTATTTCTCTTTACTTTTTTTCAAATTTTGTGTGCGTGTGTGTCACAAGGCACCTATTTGCCAATTTTTCACCAAGTAATGATTTTTCTATTTTTATGTTTTTTTGTATTTTTGATATTTTTTTTATTTTTTTGAATTAGGATATTCTAAAAGGCTATGTGTAAAACCTGCCAAGGTGCATGTTGTTGATAGGATCTTTCAAATATTATCCATCTAGTTTTGAAAGTTGATATGCACCTTATCCATGGACTATTGTGATGACATAAGGACCAAGCCAATTGGGCTCAAACTTTCCTTTCTTTTCTCGGTCCTGCTGATTTTTAAAATTTTCTCTAAGAACTAAGTCACCCACCTCAAATATGTGAGGCTTTACCTTATGATTGTAGCTTCGACATTCCTTGAATGAATGATATGTTTCTCCCTTGATTGTCTTCCTTGATGAACAAAGTAAGGTAGAACTAATAATGTGTTAACTATGTTCACCTATATGCGTGTCACCTGAAGAAGTTTGGGCATCCCTGACAACAAAGTCCTTCGAGGAAGTTCCATTAAACATCCATTGATGTGATGTATCGCCAAAAGGGGATGGATGTATGAAACAAGTAGATGAGTTATGAAGGCTTATGATTGTGAAAAGAAGTGAAAGTAGGATGGCATGATGGAGACATAGGATCAACAAGTATTCTTTTTGACTTGCAATTTTAGAACTTTTGCCCCCAATTATTTTGATATTAGGGAAGATCAACTCTTGTTCATTTTTCTTCATATGATTTTTATACTTGACTTTGATTTTTGCAGAGTCCAATAGCTTTTGATTTTGATTTGGACTAAAAGACTTTTCTTTATTTTTGAATTTTAGATTTTTCTTTTCAAAGCTTGATTTTTCATCCCTAATGAGTAAGGGTTTTTGTGATTCTTTTTTATCCAAGCCTAAGAGTGGAGTGGAAATGGAATGAGTGGATGAAATGGTAAAGCTATAGGAGTTCTCAAGAGGTTTGGAGATATATTCAATAGATTCTTTGTTGGAACCACTCTTAGGACTATTGATATCAAGAGTTGTTTGCACCACTAGAGGAGATTTGAATTCAGACTTAGTAGCCACAACACTAGGTAGTTCACACCCAATTCCTTGATATTCCAAATTGTTTGTAGTTTTTTCATCTCAAATAAATGTCTTAGGAGATAGTGGGAGTTGATCAACATGAAATATATACTCACCACATCCCATCTTTAACCTTGAATTTTCCTTTTAGCTCTTCTTATCTTGATGTAGAAGATTTCAATGATTTTGGATCCACATATGCTAATGATGGAGTTGCTTCTCTATTAATTGGATTTATTATCTCTAATCTTGGTCCCAGGTTATTACAATATATAAATAGATTTGGACCACCTTTGACTGTAATTTCAACTCCATTGTGAGGGAACTTTATACATTGGTGATAAATTGAGAGAACGGCTCTCATTTTGTGAATCCATGGATGTCCCAAGAGTATATTATATGTGATCTCTAAATCAAGGACTTGACATACCACATCCTTCGTAACTAGCCCAACTCTGAGAGGTAAGGTGATCGTGCCCTTGGATGAGCTCTCTTCGTCATCATATGCCTTAATGGTGATTGCATGTGTAGAATTCAAAACCTTTTTCAGAATATCCCAATTTCTTAATAGTGTTAAATGTACAAAGCTTCATACCTACTTCTCCATCTATCAAGACTTGTTTTATTTGGTTGTTATGGAGAAAGGATTCAATATGTAGAGGTGCATTATGAGGTTGGGTTACAGATGCATCATCAGCTTCTGTGAATGTGAGGCTATGCGGAACGGAAAGGTATCCCACCATGGATTGAAACTAATCCATGTTCAGATCAGTGGGTATGAAAGTCTCTCTCAAAGGCTTGTCAAGAATAGCTTTGTGTGAAGGTGACATGTGCAATGGCTCAAGAATCGAGATGAGTGTGGGTGTTTTCCCTAGCTGATCTACAAGGTCATACTCATTCTTGGGGGATGATGAGGTTGTGATCTTGGACGGAAATCCTTGCAAGGTGACTCTACCTCAACGGGTTGTGACATTACATTCAAAGGTTTCATTTTTGGAAGATGAGGAAGATGGTCCAATGCCTTTCAAAACAACTTTACTCCTTTGGGTAGAACCTTCCAGAATTTTGGCCTTTATGATTATGGTTGAAACATGATTGTCCATTGAAATGTGATTAATAGTAGAATCATAATCATAGGGTATATTGGTATAATTAGCTTGATTATCTATAGTTTTGGCTTTTCCTTTGTCATGTTTAGGAAATGGCTCTTTAAACATCACATTCTCTTCATTAGAGGTGTGACCATCAACTTCTATGTCACCTCTGTCAATGAGATCGTGTATGATATTCTTCAATTTGTGATAATTGCTAGTTAAATGTGCTTTACTCTTGTGATATTTGTAATATTCATCATCATTCCACCAATTTGGTTTTACTTTCGGCTCATATGGTGGACTACTAATGAGAAAGAAGAAGATACAAACTACTAAAGAATAGGAAAAAGATTTCTTTTCTCAATCTGAAACTGCTCATGTATCTCTAGTAGCAGCTACCCTTGCCCCCCCCCCGCCGGGGAGGTTTATAGTTGTTGGGGTCCAGTGTTATTGATTGAGTATGAAGCTTATGTTATCAATACAAGACATTAAGGAATGGCCCCAGATCTGCTTCCACTATCGTGCTCCTACCTTTTCTTATGCTATTGGTGGTTGGCCCCCAAATAGGTTTTGGATTGATTGGTTGAACGAACAATCCAACTATAGGATAGTCAAGCCTTCTTTACTCCCTTGTTAATTCCTGACATGCTATTGTGTCCCAGTTCCATAGATCGAGTCGGGATATATATATATATGCTTTAATTTATTTCATCTTCCACCTTTTAGCCTTCTTATGAGGGGTGATCTCAAGATCCACCTCCCCTACTATTCTATGCAGTTGGGCCACTTTGCCAGTCACTTACACACAGTAGAGGAGAGCTCATGCAACAATAACCAGAACCAAAACCAAAACCAATGTAGAGGCAATTAAGAAAGTTGTCTAGGTGAATATATAGCCTACAGAAAAGTTAGATAATCCAACTAATCGTGCTTGAATAATGGAAAGAGCTATCGTCTTATCCCTCCATAGAGCTAAATTAGCCAAAGGTGAGTAGCCCACATCAATAAGAGCTATAATAGAGAAAATATCGAGAACCCTCCTCTAGTTATATTCCTCTATCTAGGGTGACAAAGATTGCTCGGGACTTCTCATCATTGACAAGAACAAGTAGGGAGGTTGTTCTCTTCTCTTCTCAACACCTAGGATTATCTGGTAGTCTTATGAGCTTGTTTGCCACTAATTTCTTGAATGTTGTTTCAATCGGTTCTCCCAATAGAGTGCACTTTATTTGGGGTTTTGATTGCCTTTGATTGTTCACTTGATTGTTTGTATTAGAAGAACTTGCACCAGGGAAAGTTATCTTAGGTTTCAAAGCATTTGCATCTACTACCCCATTATTGACTATGTTCTTATTCTTATTCCAAAAGTGGGGTTTGTCTTTCCCATTTGATTCTTCTTTGTTCTCTTTGAATATCTTAATAACACCTTGTTCAATAAGGACTTTCTTTGTCATCATTCCTTTCTCAGTGACCTCTTTGAAGGTAGACAAACAATATTTTCTTAGCTCATATCCAATATCCTTGTTGACATTTTGAGTGAGCATTTCTACCATTTGTTTTTGTGGTATATCACAAGAGCATCAACTAGTAAGACCTCTCCATCGCTGTAAAAATGACAAGAAAGATTCCCCATTTTTTTGTTTAGTATTGCATAGGGTAGCCACTGACACATCTGTTTCAATGTTATATGAAAAGTGTTGTATAAAAGCCTCTGCTAGATCACTCCATGATTTAATTCCCAGTGGAAGTTGGGAGAACCATTCCATTTCTTGTTCACCTAAGCTTTGTGGAAACAATCTCATCAAGTATGTTTCTTCTCCTTCTACCTCAATGCAAGCTATGAAAAATTGTCTTATGTGTGCCTTAGGATCCCCTTTGCCTTTGTACTTATCAAATTTTGGTGTCACAAAATGTGGAGGGAATGGAGGCATTGGAATGCTTCTATCAAATGGGTAAGGACATATATCTTTCATTGTATATTGTTGCTTTGGTGTATTCATGTCCGCCATTTTCTTTTGTAAATCCTCGATCTGTTGTTGCAAGTCATTCTTGGGTGGTGTCTTTTCTCTTTGAGCTATTCCCATGCCTGAACCACCGGGAGGAGGAGGAGGGATATAACGCATGTATGGATCGTATTAAAATTACATGTGTTCATATAGAGGAGGAACATAGCTATAGCATGCATATGGACCACTTGGTATGGTGTTGTAATGAGGAACACTAGGTCTAGGTTGATACATATCATGACCATGAAGATAGGAGGTATTATAAGAGTGATCTTGATTATTGCCCCCAAATCTGACATGTGGTCTCCTCATGTCATGATTATGAATGTTTACTTGAGTGTAGTTGTATACATTAGTATGATCTTGGGTATCATCATGAGCATGTGTGGTGGTAGTTTGGTGGACAACTGAGAGGGAGGGGTGAATCAGTTGTCAACAGATTATACAACTTTAAGCACACAAAACCTTTTATCGGAATGCATAAACCAAATACCAGAATAGAAGATATAACAATCAAGCATTAACATAAATCACAGAATAATTACCAACCATCCATAACACATAACACCATGATTTGTACGTGGAAAACCTGGTAAAGGGAAAAATCATGTTAGGAAGCCTACCCACAATTAGATAATACTTATGCGGCAAGTATGTGATTACAATGAGAGGGTTCTACACATGTAGGAAGGCCAACATCCTAGAGCGCACTGCTCATCACAAAAGGATCCTCACCAACTACAAAATAAATCCAGACTACAATCTGGAAAGATAAATGAACTGCAAGAATAGCATCTCCTATGCCTGAGTACAGTTCTGGTTAAGCTCAATACCAGAGGTCTTAAACCTCTTTTACAAACCCAATTAGATCACCTATGATCGACCAAAACCTCTACATATGATTACCACTTTATTCGCACACAGATAATACCATAACCTTAATCCCACAATCTACAAAGAGATCTTACATCATATTTATACCAACCCGAGACCTAAACAAATAGGTCAGCCACCTAAAACATAATACAATAGATCCATTACATAATCTTGCAAACCAATGATAAACCAAGTCGGCCTAAGACTGAAACAACATAAACAAAATAATAAATCCAACTGGTCACGCATGGGGAGCATCAACCAACACATTACATAAACCAGTCCACAACCTAACAGAATAACACCGAACCCAAAATAGGTCGCCATAAGCCAAATGAAACACCACGATATGATAATATGATGAGACTATTAAGATCCAGTCAACTACTGAGAGGGGGTAGTGAATCAGTAGATAGAAAATTAAGTGGGCTTTCACCAAACTTCTTACCAACTCAAAAACAACTCACAAAGTTTACCGGTTTAGACACTAACAAATCTGCAGCAGCACTACTAAACCTTACTGGTTGACCAAATACTTCAATGATACAATGCAACAGATCTGAAACTTCAATATCCTTTGACCAAAAACTTAAACCACTTCACTAATACCGATAATAACATATTTCATATCATTTTCAATAATGTAAATATATCTATGCAGATTTACCAATCATTCATATCAACCATACCAGAAACACATCCACAAAATCATTCACCACTTGACACAATGATTTTTCATGTGGAAACCCAAATGGGAAAAATCACAGTGGGGATGAGTACCCACAAGTATTTTGAACTCTTCTGAAGTTCATCTTGTTAGGAGCCAAGCCCGGTTAGAAGCTTATACAATATTGTCCTATTAGGAAAAAATCCGGTTAAGGACCACCTGGTTAAGGGATCGACTACAAATACCTTGTTAAAGGTAACCTCGATGGAGGATTTCAAATCCAAGCTAATGGATTACCTAGTTAGAGGATTTCAACAACAAGCTTGTTAAAGCTTACCCGGTTAAGGTATTTTATTGTTATAATGGTTAGAGAATAGCAAGTTCTTGACTGATCTGGAAATAGCACTTCCTTGTTGAATCAGATCCTTTACTGCTCCTATCTGCCTTCACATTATTCTGTAGATACACCTCCTAGCTCGGCAACAATCACTTTCACACTTAACCAAGTTTTCCAACACATCATTGAATCAAATTATCGACCTTATAAGCAAATACATTAGGTCGGTAACACAACACAAACCCTACAATCTCAAAGAGATTACAAACAAATCAGTTCAATCTTGACCGTTGGATTACATGCAATCAACTTTACATTCTTCTAGGCATCTACAACCACTCTTGGATCATCACACTTTGAATCTTGTAACACAACATACATTTTTCACTTCATACTATTCATTTGATCATTCCCAAGATAAACGGTTATCTTTACACGCCAAAACCTTTTCAAAAATCATCACGTGCAACACGCTTGCGTGGCATCTTCATCACCGATCATCATTCGGTCATAGATCATCACAATTGATCTCCAAGCTCCATCAGTTAGGGTTCTTCTTCTCAACTGGTTAAGGTTACCAGTTGATCATCACTGCATCATCACCAGTTGCTTTACTGCTTCATTACTGGTTGCTTTACCGATTCATTACCGGTTCCTATACTGCTTCATTACCGGTTGCTATTGACATCAATGACAACACTATTCTTCCTCAATGCAATCTTCATGCAATGCCGACATTCTCCCCCTTTGGCATTGATGGCAGTACAAATATCAATACCAACTAATTTTCATGATTGAGAATAAAGCATACACAGGTATAGGAATCCTGGTTTACATTTTTCAACATATACTCTCCTTCAATTGTATCTTCATATCTTCAGTTGATAACTGGTCTACAATCTATCTTCACTCCTTAACATACAAGACTATCAATCATATTCATTTCTTCTCCCCCTTTGATAGCAATGCCAAAGTGAAGGTAAAACATTTTGCTTCTTATCCATGCATCACTGATCTGCAATTAGTTGCTCCCCCTTGTGGAGTAGCTCCATTTTTCACCAATCCTTCTTCAAGATTTTTAATAGACTCCAGGATTGATGTCTTCCATATCTGCTTAATTGACTTCATGTAGGGGTACAACCCCTAACTCACCTCTAAGATATTCAAATGTATCCTTAGGTAGAGGCTTAGTAAAAATATCTACTAGTTGTTCTTTAGTGGAAACATTCTCTAGTGATACATCTTTGATTTGAACTTTCTCTCTCAGGAAATGATACTTCAGCTCTATATGCTTTGTCCTAGCATGCAACACCAGGTTCTTAGAAATATTTATAGCACTGGTGTTATCACTGGAAAAATTCTTACCAGTTCTGATATCTTCAACTTGAAACCCTCCAATATGTGTTTCATCCAAAATGTTTGGGTACAATTCAAGTAAGTTGCAACATACTCAACTTCTGTTGTTGATTGAGATATACAACTTTGTTTCTTGCTGCTCCAAGACATTAATCTACCTCCAAGAAAAAATGCTCCTCTGATTGTACTTTTCTTGTCATCAACATTGCCTGCCCAGTCTGCATTGATATAGAATTTTAAGTCAAAGTCTCCTACATATGGATACCATTATCCATAGTCCATTGTGCCTTTCAAGTATCTGAAAATTCTCTTGGTTGCAATCATGTGTGACTCCTAAGGATTTTTCTGAAATCTAGCAACCAATCGTACTGCATGAGCTATGTCTGGTCTTCTGTGGACAGCATAATGTAGCTTACCTATCATGGATTTGTATTCTTTTTCATCAACTGGTGTAGAATCATTTTCCTTTGACAATTTACAGCCTATAACCATTGGTGTTCCAACTGGTTTACAATCTCTCATTCCAAAAAATTTAAACACTTCCTTCACATACTTGGATTGAGTAATAAAAATACCTTCCTCTTATGCATATCCTTTGCATACCAGTTTGGCTTTATTCCTGACCACTACTCCATCTTCATTCAATTTGTTTATGAATACCCACTTTGTGCCTATTACATTCTAGTTTTCCGGTCTGGGTACTAATGACCATGTATTATTCTTCTCTATCTGATCAAGTTCTTCTTCCATTGCCTTGATCCAGTCTTCATCTACAAATGCTTCTTTTTTTATTCTAGGCTCAATGGTGGAGGTCATACAAGAGTTCTCTCTTAGCCTTCTTCTAGCTAACACACCTGCATCCTTGTCTCCAATAATCTTATCAGGGTTGTGATTGAGTCTGACATACCTTGGAATAACTTGATCTTAATTTTTCAAGTTCTTCTTCTTCACTTTCTTCATCTTTTGTTGGACCTTCCTATTCCGGTTGAACTGGGGCTTCTATGTTTAGTCCTCCAACTTCTGGCTTTACCGGTTCCGGTTCCAAAAACAGTGTGTTAGGTTCTTCTTCTTCCTTCTTCTTCTTGGTTTCTTCAGATTTCTCAGGAAATACATCTACTCGGACATTGACACTTTCAATGATCTTCTTAGTCTCGTTGTTGTAGCACTTGTAAGCTTTTCTCTTGGTGGAGTAACCAAGAAATATGTCTTCATCACTTTTGGCATCAAACTTTCCAATATAATCACTTCTTTTAATAAAGCATCTGCTACAAAAAAATTTGAAGTAACTGACATTCGATGACCTACCATACCAATATTTGTAGGGTGTTTTGTTCTTACCTCTTTTAACCAGTATCTGGTTCATTGTATAAACAGTTGTGCTGATAGCTTCTCTCCAAAATGTCTTAGCTACACCTCCTTGAATTAACATAGTCCCAACAGCTTCAACCACTGACCGGTTGTTCCTTTTTGCAATACCATTATGTTGTGGTGTCCTTGGTGCAGATAGTTGCCTCTTGATCCCATTGCTTTCACAGTATCTAGTGAATTCCTCTAAAGTAAATTCACCACCTTGATCAGTCCTCAAACATTTCAGCTTCCTTCCACTTTCATTCTCAACCAAGGCTCTAAATGCCTTAAATATGTTGAATGCTTTTGTCTTGTCTTTCAAGAGTGTGACCCACATCATCCTTGAGCAGTCATCGATAAATATCATGAAGTATCGATGTCCTTGAATACTCCTAGTCCTCATTGGTCCAAATAGGTCAGTATGAACCGAATCTAGAAAATGTTAAGCTGAGAAATATTTTCTCTTGAAAGTTGAGGATGTCATTTTCCCTAACTGACATTCCTTGCACAAAGAATTCACTGGTTTGTCCAACTGTGGCAATCCTCTTACTGATTTTGACTTGCTGACTCTTACAATGTTATCAAAGTTCACATGGCAAAACCTCTTATTCCAAAGCCAAATATATTCTACTTTTGCAATCAAACAACTATTGACTTTAGAGTTTAAGTGAAATAAGTTACCTCTGGTTTGTTTGCCTGTTGCAATCAGTTCACCTTTGCTTCCAAAGATCTTGCAAACTCCATTCTTGAATTCTAACAAGTAACCTTTTTTCATTGAGTTGAGCAACACTCAAAAGATAGTGTTTCAAACCTTCAACCCAATGGACATCATTTGCACTACTCTTACCATTCAGGGAGATGGATCCTTTCCCTTTCACCATGCAGGGAGAGTTATTCCCAAATCTGAAAACACCTCCATCAAATTCTTCCAATGTTAGAAACTTGCTCCAGTCACCAGTCATGTGGTGTGAACAACCATTATCTATAATCTAATCATCTGAATTATCCAAGTGAGAGACCAATGCCTTCTGATCTGATATGTCTTCTTTGATAGCAACAAAGACAATGTCCTCATTTGAATCTTCCTCTGATTCTTCATCCGTAATGCCTCCATCAACTGCAATGAAACAATTTATTTTTCCTTTTCCTTTAAACTTCTTATATTTCTCTCATTTTTCCTCATTATCTCCATTAGGATAGTTAGTAGCAATATGTCCTATCCGGTTACATGCAAAACATTTCAATGGTAATTTACCTCTATACTTACTGGTACCTCTGGATAACCACTTGGCCAACAATGCTTCAAGTTCCATCAGACTATCTTCATCATCTACCTCTTTGTTGGATCTAGATTTGTGACTGTAATTTACTTCTCTTCTTTTCCTTACTGGTGGGGTTGAGACTGAGGCTTTAAATGCAAATTCTGACCTCTAAAATCTTCCATCAAAACCATTTAATTCAAATGCAGTTAATTTACCAATGATAGAGTCAAGAGTTACCTTTATCTTGTCAATAGATTTGAGTTCTTGAATGGTTGCAACTCTGATAGCGTAGACCGATAGAAGGGTTCTCAATACCTTGCTAACCACAGTGGCATCCTCCACTATACCTTCAGCACTTTTGATTTCTCCAAATATCTCCTTGATTCTCTGACCATATTATTGAATTTTTTTACCTTCAGCCACTCTCATGTCATCAAATTTTCCTCTGAGACTCTCTTCGTTGACTATCTTTGCATGCTCATCACTGCCATAGATATATTCCAGTTTCTTCCAAACTTCATATGCAATCTCCAAACCATGAACATCAACATATTCTAAATACGACAAGGTACTAATGATGGCCTCCAATGCTTGGTTGTTCTCCTATTGCTCCTTTTGATCATCTGTCAGAATTCTAATAGGCAAGTTATACTTAGTAACAACCTGATCCCAATACTAACTTCCTAAGCTCTTGATGTAAATCTTCATCCTATCACTCCAGATTATGTAGTTATCTCTATTAAACTTTGGACCTTCTCTCTTCATCATTTCCTCCTATATCTTTTTCTCAAGTTGTTAGGCTTATGCTCAAGAGGACCTAGAATCCTCTGATACTAATTGATAATATGATGAACCTATAAAGATCTGGTCAACTACTGACAGGGGGGTGAATCAGTAGATAGAAAATTAAGTGGGCTTTCACCAAACTTCTTACCAACTCAAAAATAACTCACAAAGTTTACCAGTTTAGACACTTTAACAAATCTCCAACAGCACTACTAATCCATACCAGTTGACCAAATACTTCAGTGATACAATGCAACAGATCTGAAACTTCAATATCCTTTGACCAAAACCTTAAACCACTTCACTAATACCGATAATAACATATTTCAGATCATTTTCAATCATGTAAATATATCTATGCAGATTTACCAATCATTCATATCAACCACACCAAAAACACATCCACAAAATC
Organism: Cryptomeria japonica; assembly: GCF_030272615.1. NCBI lineage: Eukaryota > Viridiplantae > Streptophyta > Pinopsida > Cupressales > Cupressaceae > Cryptomeria > Cryptomeria japonica. Next base: position 648,085,233 of record NC_081413.1, read on the forward strand.
ATTCACCACTTGACACGATGATTTTTCACGTGGAAACCCAAATGGGAAAAACCACGGTGGGGATGAGTACACACAAGTATTTTGAACTCTTCTGAAGTTCTGCCCTGTTAGGAGCCAAGCCCGGTTAGAAGCTTATACAATAATGTCATGTTAGGAAAAGATCCGGTTAAGGACCACCTGGTTAAGGGATTCACTATAAATGCCCTATTAAAGGTAACCTCGGTGGAGGATTTCAAATCCAAGCTAGTGGATCACCTGGTTAGAGGATTTCAACAACAATCTTATTAAAGCTTACCTGGTTAAGGGATTTTACTGTTGTAATGGATAGAGAACAATAAGTTCTTGACTGATCTGGAAATAACACTTCCTTGTTGAATCAGATCCTTTACTGCTCCTATCTGCCTTCACATCATTCTGCAGATACACCTCCTATTTTGGCAACAATCACTTTCACACTTAACCAAATTTGTCAACACATCATTGAATCAAATCATTGACCTTATAAGCAAATACATTAGGTCAATAACACAACACAAACCCTACAATCTCATAGAGATTACAAACATATCGGTTCAATCTTGACCGTTAGATTACATGCAATCAACTTTACATTCTTCTAGGCATCTACAACTTCTCATGGATCATTGCACTTTCAATCTTGTAACACATCACGCATTTTTTACTTCATACTATGTATTTGATCATTCTCAAGATAAACGGTTATCTTTACGCGCCAAAACCTTTTTCAAAACTCATCACGTGCAACATGATTACGTGGCATCTTCATCACCAATCATCATTCAGTCAAAGATCATCACAACCAATCTCCAAGATCCAATGGTTAGGTTTATGCTTCTCAATTGGTTAGGGTTACCAATTGATCATCACTGCATCATTACTGGTTGCTTTACTACTTCATTACCGGTTGCTTTACTGGTTCATTACCGGTTGCTATACTGCTTCACAATCAACTCGAACACGAACATGATAATCATCAGCATCCTGATATGACCTTATAAGCAAATACATTAGGTCAGTAACACAACACAAACCCTACAATCTCATAGAGATTACAAACATATCGGTTCAATCTTGACCGTTAGATTACATGCAATCAACTTTACATTCTTCTAGGCATCTACAACCACTCCTAGATCATCGCACTTTGAATCTTGTAACACATCACACATTTTTCACTTCATACTATGCATTTTATCATTCCCAAGATAAATTATTATCTTTACACACCAAAACCTTTTCAAAACCCATCACGTGCAACATGCTTACATGGCATCTTCATCACTGAACATCATTCGATCATAGATCATCACAACTAATCTCCAAGCTCCATTGGTTAGGTTTTTGCTTCTCAACTGGTTAGGGTTACCGGTTGATCATCACTCCATCATTACTAGTTGCTTTACTGCTTCATTACTGGTTGCTTTACTGCTTCATTACCGGTTTCTATACTGCTTCACGATCAATTGGAACACAAACATGATAATCTTCAGCATCTTGATAACCTTCTAGAAGCCGCACCAATGCCACTTATCGGATTCATCAAAAGATCTTCATCAAAGTGTTGCCAGTAAAACCCTTACCAGTAACCAATAGGCTTACTAGAACATATGATAGCATCTGGATCATCAAATCCTGAACCAACTAAATATAATACACATCAAGAACACATGAATAACCAATCCAAACCAATTCCAATAGTCGGACAAAAACTAGAGACAAATCTCTAGATCAAGATTATAATCCAACCACTCTACCAGAATTCGATAGACAGCTAAACAACTACTGCTGACATCAATGAAAAACATCAATGCAACAGATAATCAATTCCTCCAAATTGCCAACATTTTGCCCCTTTAGCATTGATGGCAACACTAGATGTGAAAAACATCCAAGTGCCAATAAGTGCCAAACAAGTCTCCCCCAAAGGAAGACATCCAACAAACTCCCCAAAATGATATGACAATTAAGTTCTAAACCAACAGACCAAACTCCCCCTGTGAATGATATCCCTGTTAAGCTCTGTTTTTCACATATATATATATATATATATATATATATATATATATATATATATATATATATATATATATATATATCTCCCCCTTTGACATCAAAGCCAAAAATTTGGCATAAACATTAAAGAAAAGTCATAAAACCTCTGAACTGCATAGTTGACTACTCCCTCTGAGGAGTAGCACCTACACATCAATCTAGAATGAATGATAGTTCTGATAATGCATGTCGGGCTGATGCCAATCAGTATCACTCAAGTCTCTACCGGAAGGGCAAAAACTCCCAATCTATCTCTAAAGTACTCAAATGATTCTTTAGGCAAAGGTTTAGTGAAGATATCTGCAATCCATTCTTTAGTGTTCACATAAACCAGTCTGACTTCATTTGCTTCCACCTTCTCCTTCAGAAAATTATACTTGATAGAAATGTGCTTAGTCTTAGAATGAAATACCAGATTCTTTGATATGTCAATAGCAGCAAAGTTATCACAGTGAATAACTACCGATTCATTACAATCCACCCTTATATCCTTCAACATTTGCTTCATCCATAGAACTTGTGTACAGTTAGTAGCAGCAACAACATACTCAGTTTCAGCAGTAGATAAAGAAGTACATGACTATTTCTTGTTGATCCATGAAAAAAGATTTTTTCCAAGAAAGAAAGCTCCATTGGATGTGCTCTTCTGATCATCAACATCTCTAGCCCAGTCAACATTTGTATATGCACATAGTGTAAAGTCATCATTTTTAGGATACCACAAACCATACTCAGTTGTTCCTTGCAAATACCTCAAAATCCTTTTCACCGCACTCTCATGATTCTCTCTCGGATCACTCTGATATCTTGATATAATACAAACTGCATTCATTATATCTAGTCTAGTCTGAGTCGGATATAACAAACCTCCAATCATAGATTTATACCTTGTAGGATTTATCGGAGCTGATGCATCATTCTTTGTCAATTTCTCACTTGTGACCATAGGGGTACCAACTAGTTTGGAATTTTCCATACTAAATTTCTTCAACAACTCTCTAGCATACTTAGTTTGACAGATGAAAATACCTTTATCATTCTGGGTAATCTGCAAACCTAAGAAAAATTTCATCTCCCCAATCATAGACATCCCAAATTCATTCTTCATATTTTCAAAGAATTCCATACATAACTTATCCTCACCTCCAAATATGATATCATCAACAAAGACTTCAACAATCAATATGTTATCATCAATAATCTTATAATATAAGTTACTATCAGCATTACCTTTAGTGAAACCAAGCTTCAAAATATATTTGTCCAATCTAGCACACCAAGCTCTAGGGGCTTGTTTCAATCCATATAAATTTTTCCTTAACCTGCAACCATGTTTTTGTAATCTGAAAGTAAAAATACATCAGGTTTCTCAATGTAAACTTCCTCTTCAAGATCTCCATTCAGAAATGCACACTTAACATCCATCTGATAAACCTTGTATTTCTTATGGGTAGCATAAGCAAGAAATAATATCACAGCTTCAGTCCTAGCTACCAGAGAAAACGTCTCATCATAATCAATTCCTTCCTTCTGAGAATATCCTTTACATACCAATCTAGCCTTATTCCTCACAACTTGTCCATCCTCATTCAATTTATTCCTAAAAATCCATTTAGTTCCAATAACATTCTTATTTTTAGGTCGGGGAACTAAATTCCATATGTTGTTCTTCCCAATCTGATGTAATTCCTCTTCCATAGCTTTCATCCAATATTCATCTTTACAAGCTTAAATAACTGATGTCGGTTCAACTTGAGAAATTAAACATACCTCATCAGTTGCCAACCTTCTTCTTGCCATCACTCCTTTGTTCTTGTCTCCAATGATCTGATCTTCTGAATGATTTAACCATACATACCTAGGAGTCTTCTGACTTTCTGTTCCTCTGCTCTGATCTTCAGTTACTGTTGAATTTTTTGATACTGTCGAGGTAACTAATTCAACATTCTATTCTGGTATAGGTGCTACCAGTTCATTTATGATCATCTCCACTTCGAGTTCTCTCTCATAAGTGTTGATTTGACCTTTGTACAGCTCATCCACCTTGACATTGGCACTTTCCACAATTCTCTACAATCTTTTGTTATAACATCTATATGCTTTGCTTTCATTAGAATAGCCAAGAAATATCCCTTTATCACATCTAGGATCAAACTTTCCAATGGAATCATCTCTTTTGATATAGCATTTACTACCAAAGATTCTGAAATACTTAACTGTAGGTGTATGACCAAACCAAAACTCATAAGGTGTCTTATTGGTGTCTCCTTTTATATGAACTTTGTTAAATGTGTATATTGTCGTGCTCACAGCTTCTCTCCAATAGATATGAGGTAGATTAGCTTCCATAATCATAGTTATGGTCACATCCAAGATAGTTTTGTTCTTCCTTTCCACAACACCACTCTACTGAGGTGTCCGAGGAGCAGACAATTGTCTCCTTATCCCATGCTTCTCACAATAACTGTTAAATTTACCGTATGTGAACTAACCACCCTGATCTAACCTTAAGCATTTAATCTTCAACCCTGTCTCTGTCTCAACTTTAGCTTTAAAGATCCTAAACTTTTCAAAAGCTTCAGATTTCTCCCTTAGAAAAGTAGCCCACATCATTCTAGAATAGTCATCAATGATTAGCATGAAATATATATCACCCTGAAAAATGTTTATTCTAGCATGACCACACAAATAAGTATGAATAAGATCAAGAACATTATTAGATTTGTCTTGTATACTCTTAAAAAAAGCTATGACTTTCTTTCCCATTTGGCATTCCTTACATACCGGATTATAGGGCTTCACAATCTTAAGTATATCTCTAATAGCCTTAGTTGGACTGGTCTTTAGAATGCAATCAAAATTCACATGACACAACCTCTTATGCCATAACCAACTCTCATCAACTTGTGCAATCAAACATGTCTTCTCACCAGAGTTAAAATGAAAGATGTTACCTTTAGTTTGTGTACCGGTTGCAATCTCCAATCCAGATCTATTAGTGATTTTGCATTTTCCATCCTTGAACTATAATTGAAATCCCTTACTACCCAACTGTCCTACACTCAAAATATTATGCCTTAAACCTTCAACATAATAAAAATTATCAGTGTTATGCTTACCATCCAATGATATAGTTCGTCTTCCTTTGATCATACATGCTTTGTCATCTCCAAATCTAACCAGTCAACCATCAAATTCTTGCAAAGATAAAAACTTTTTGTTATCTCCAGTCATATGATGTGAACATCCATTGTCTATCACCCATTCATCCTTGTCTTCAATTTTAGCGGCAAGGGCCTTTTCCTCATTTTGAACAACATGTGTCGAAGAATCTTCCTTGATATCCAAAAATACCCATTCCTTTCCACTAGCTGAATCTTGTGTCGGTTCATCATCAGAATCAGTAACACCTTCCTCATCCGCATAGTAACATTATTTGTCTTTGTTTCTCCTATACTTATGTGTGTTATGATAATCATGGTTAGGCCTAAAAGATCTTCTAGCTTTCTCTTCAAATCTTGAATTCCTTTCAAGACATCTAGATGCAAAATGACCTATCTTATTACATGCAAAACATTTAAAAGGTGATTTTCCTTCATACTTACTTCCTGCAGGACCTTTAGGTACTCTTCTAGCAAATAGGGCTTCAAGTTGATCAAACTCGTCATCTTCTTTCTTCATTTCCTCCAGTTCCTTCGCATATAAATCTTTCCAATCACTCTTGTCGATTGATGATGTAGATGTGTGAAAAGCAGATTCAGTCTTTGCAGCTCCTTGAGGACCAAATTCTTAAAGCTCAAAAGCAGATAATTTTCCAACCAAAGTATCCCTATTCATAGAAGTGTTAGCCATTGTTCTCAGCTCATTAATTGCAGAAGCCTTCATCTTGTAATTTGGTGGCAAAGCTCTCAATACTTTAGAAACAATCTCATCTTTTCTCAAAGATCCACCACACCACGGAATTCCCATAACAATTTCATTTACTCTTTCCATAAAAGCAGTAATCCTTTCATCTTCTTCCATCTTTAGATTCTCATACCTTACCCGGCAACCATCAAGTTTAGCAATTTTAACAATAGGGTCACCTTCATTCAAAGCCTCCAATTTGTCCCATGTAGCCTTCGCAAATGATTGGTTAGTTAATCCCATGATTTATTGATCAGAAAGTGCACTTAAGAGTGCTTCTCTAGCTCTACAATCATTCTCAATGTCCTTATCCAAGGTTGCCAAAGGAGGATTGCCAGATGTCAGATTATCAGGAGTATAGCCTTTCTCTGTGACCTCCCAAATCCCTTTCCCAATACATCTCAAATGAGTTTCCATCCAAATCTTCCATACCCTATAATTTGTCGAATCAATCTTAGGGGTTTCTCTCTGGAAAACAAATGTAGTTGAACTATTAGTTTCCATAGGATCTTCTTCAAGCGATTAAGCTTCTACAGAGAGGACCAAGCTCTGATACCAATTGTTAGGATAACCGGTGGACAACTGCGAGGGGAGGTGAATCAATTGTCAACAGTTTATACAACTTTAAGAACACAAAAGCTTTTACCGGAATGCATAAACCAAATACCAGAATAGTAGATATAACAATCAAGCATAAACATAAATCACAAAACAATTACCAACCATCCATAACACATAACACCATGATTTGTACGTGAAAATCTCGGTAAAGGGAAAACCACAGTGGGAAGCCTACCCACGGTCAGATAATACTTCTACAGCAAGTATGTGATTACAATAAGAGGGGCCTGAACATGCAGGGAGGCCAACAGCCTAGAGCACATTGTTCATCACAAAAGGAGCCTCACTGACTACAAAATAAATCCAGACTACAATCCGAAAAGATAAATGAACTGCAAGAATAGCATCTTCTATGCTTGAGTACAGTTTTAGTTAAGCTCTATACCAGAGGTCTTAAACCTCTTTTACAAACCCAATTCGATCACCTATGATCAACCAAAACCTCTACATATGATTACAACTTTATTCACACACAGATAATCCCATAGCCTTAATCCCACGATCTACAAAGAGATCTTACATCATATTTATACCAACCCGAGACCTAACCAATTAGGTCGGCCACCTAAAAGATAATATAATAGATCCATTGCATAATCCCGCAAACAAATGATAAACCAAGTCGTCCTAAGACCGAAACAACATAAATAAAACAATAAATCCAACCGGTGACGCATCGGGAGCATCAACCAACACATTACATAAATTGGTCCATAACTTAACAGAATAACACTAGACCCAAAATAGGTCGCCATAAGCAAAACAAAACACCATGATCAACTAGAACATGAACATGATAATAATCAGCATCCTGAGAGCCTTCTAGAAGTCATACCAACACCACTTATCATATTCATCAAAAGATCTTCATCAAAGCGTTACCGGTAAAACCCTTACCGGTAACCAAAAGTCTTACTAGAGCTTATGATAGCACTTGAATCATCAAATCCCAAACCAACTGAATGTGATACACATCAGGAACACATGAATAACCAATCAAAAAACAATTCCAACAGCTGGACCAAAACCAGAGACAAATCTTCAGATCAACATGATAATCCAACCACTCTACTGGAAGTCAGTAGATAACAAAACAACTAGTGTTGAAATCAATGACAAACATCAATGTAGCACATAATCAATTCCTCCAAATTGCCAACACTTCTCCATGGGAAAGAACGGTTGTGTGGTTATTCATGAGAGGTTCTAACATAACTAGCATGAGAATGAGTGTATGTGTTTGGAATTTCAGGTTTTTGAAATGAGGAAGGTGACTCAAGCACGAGACGCTCTTTCTTATTTCCATCATTATTAGGCCTCCTTTATCTTGTATTAACTTGATTTATTTGATTTACATCATCCTCCAAAATCTGTGACATCAAAATCATGGGGTAATCTTGTTCCACTTTGTGCCATAACTTGTAGGAAATATTGTCTATCCATCTTCATGATTTCTTGAATCAATTTGTTAAAATGGGGATCCATGATAGTTTCTTCAAGTTATGCAGAATCCACAGATGCATTGTCATTGTCATTATCATTGTTGTTGTCATTATCATTGTCTGGTATATTACTACGATTGTCAAATGGATTGTAGAATTCCACTCCATCAAACTCATAGGTACTCATGTTTAAAGACCTTAAAGCTTCTTCGGCTTCCCTTCTAGACCTTTGGGAATAGGTTTCAACCATGGACTAAACTCTTTACCAAAATGAAAGGTAGTATGAAAATGAAAAGACTATGGAAGACCAAGAGGTGTATGAAGTGTTGATGAAACTAGGGTAAACTTTCAATGTCCAAGAGTGTAATACCAAAGTATGTATGTTTTTTAGAGTAAGGTGTGACTTGCAAAGAGATGATGGATCTCTTGATGAGGTAAGTTGACCTTGAGTTAAGAAGACCAAATGAGACCCTAAGATGATAGATCTTGATACGGGAATCACCTAGTGTTGTGTTGTAGTATGTTTGCAAAATTTGATGAGGACAAGTAAAGTAACCTTTTGACTCAAATTTGGAAAATATGTATGAGGGCAATGCAAGTGAAGGAAAATGATTGACTATGTGTGACCAAGATAGGTTGACTAAAGAATGAAGCAGCCTTAGAAGCTCTCTGAATCTAAGAAGCAGCCTCAGAATTTTCTCTAATTTCTCAACTGTGAACGTAGACGCGGTTTTAACAAACCTAGATGTGATTTATGATCCCAGACACAATTCCAATAGACACGGACGTTGTTTTCTAGTCATAATGATAATTTTAGCCTGAAAGTCAAAGATGCAATTCTACTCTGCATGGACGTGGTTTTTCAATAGAAACATGGTTTTAATAGTCACAGATGCAGTTTCTGAAAATGTGACAATTTCTTGCTGATATTTTTTTGTAGGACACAGACACAATTTTGTTTGCATAGACACAATTTCTCAACACAGACATGATTTTAATAGTCACAGACACATTTTTTTATTCTTTGTGCAATTTTGTCTGATTGTGAAGTTGTTTAATGTGACCAAATCTCAATGTTTTGACTCTTCATGGCAAGAGGACGCAATAATAATGAAGACTCAATGTTTTAAAGTGTTTTTGTCCAAGAAAAAAATGTTTCCAAATGTGAAATATAATGTGAAATGTTTTTGCATACACTTGAAAACACAGTAGACATAATGTTTCTTTGTTTTGCTTGAAAATGTTTGAGTGTTTTGATCATGCAAGCACAAATCCTAGGGCCGGTCGTGACAATAGTTGTTGAATCTCACTTGGGGGGTTACCCCAAGCTACGTAATTCAAAGCAGATACTTAGATGCTTGACCCCACTAGCTCCACCCTCGGCACTCACTTCTCTGGGGCAGCCAAGCACCAGTCCCCACGGAAACTCCTCGTGGCGAACTTTGTATCTCTACTAAGAACTGTAAGAGTGTGAGTCGCTTCAGAGGTCCAACCTCATGTGCCAACAACTAGAAGGTTTTTCGCTTCGAACACAAAATGGTGTCTAGTAAGGGTATCTGTTCGGGCGGCTATAATCAGCAGCATGTTATGCTCTGTTAAATGGAAGGCATCCCAACCTATAGAGGTTGCGCTCTATAGGGTTTATGGAGAGTCATAACATTGTTATAGCAGCATGTAACACCTGTTGCTTGCAACTTTCATCACAAACACTTATTTATAGTGGCTTGGAAGAGCTTGGCTTTAGCCCGTTACCACTTGGGTCGTTCCTTCTCACTTGGCCTTATGAGCTACTCGAGAGGCAGACCCTCTAAAAAGGTAAAACACAAAGATCCTATTGCTCAAGACACAACAGACACTTGTTAATTTGAAGACCCAAAATGAAGTGTTTGCTAAACTAAAGAAGACAAAGCAAGCAATCTAAAATCAAAATATTTGCCCAAGGTCTTGCACCAAACTTGTTAGTAGTTTTTTTGAAGTGATACCCTTCCTACAAGCACACAAGTTAGGTAAATTTTAAGATCCAAAAGACTTTGTGAAATAGGGACCTTTGACAAGACGTTTTCCTCTTTTTTAAACAACTGCACCACTTCATTAATAGGATCAAAAGAGGTTAGCCCTAAAAAACAAATTTGAAAACCCTAAATGAAAGCAAAAATGGAAAACTGAAAACACAGATGTAGTTATACCATATGCAGAGAAGGAAACAGATCACAGACACAAACAGATGAAACAGAGGCGCAATTTCCAAATTTGAGACCTGCAAAAAGACAGCAAAACTCAGACGTGACAGAAACCTGCATAGACACAAGATCTAGACACAGATGCAACAATACAACTCACAGATGCAATTCCAGTAATCTGCAACTGCAAAACGAAGCAAAAACCCTGCAAAAACAAAAACGCAACAAAAAGCAACGCAGAAGTGAAAAGAAAACAAACACATGGTTAGATGCTACACAGACGCAACTTTAGGGTGACAGATCTACAAAAACAATAGAAAATCAAAAATGAAGAAATAGCAATCGCAAACGCAGAAAGAAAACAAAGACACGGTCAGATCCGTTGCAGATGCAAAAAAACACAGAATCATCACAATGTCAAACCTGCAACTTTTAAAAAACAAAAAATCTGCAAACAAGATGTCAAAAAATAAAAGGGACAAGAGTCACACAGGGCGTGCCAAAATGTATACGATGAAAATGGATAGTGAAAACAACAATATTGAAAAACTAACAAAGATCCAACCACAAAACCCTAGCCTAACAATGAAAATGATCCACCATACACAAATGAAGATACCTAAGACCATGTAAATAAATAAAATAAACCAAATACATCATTCACATGTCTAGTAGGGTTTCAATCTCCATTTTTTCCTATCTCTATTGATCTTGTTTGATATATTTGCTCTCAGATTTTATGTGTGCACAAGAGCTCAACAAAGAACGAAAATGTGGTTGATAGCTTGATAGCAAGAAGGCTTGATTGTTTCATTAGGGGATTAGGGTTGATAATGATGGAAGCATCCTCTTATATAGAGAATGCTTTAGGAAATGAAGGGATAATATTAAAGGTGAAGAGATAAATGGTCAGTTGGGATTAAAGGGTAGGTAGAGGAAATTGAAAAATAATGAGAGGGTAGGTAAGAGAGTAATTAAGAGATGAATGACATGTGTCATAGGTAGAAAAGGTTAATGAATTAATTAAATAAATAAAGATTTATTTAATTAATAGAGGAAGTAGGATCAATTAAATAAATTAAATATTTATTTAATTTTTTTTGTATTAAGTATCATAAAATATCATTACAAAATTCAAGAATCTAGGCTGGAGAACACACAGCCAGCTGGCATTTAGATCTCATAGTGACAATAAAACCATATCAAGAAGGTCAGTGGGCCATATTATGTGGCCTTATACACAAGATGCGGCTGAAATACAAAATTACAGAGTTGGATGTCCCATATACAAAATATATCATAGAGGATTGTCAACTAACTAAATAGAAAGGAGGAGTCAGAATCAATATTGTCTCCCATGGGGAGGAGCCACACAGTCCATCCTAGCTCACCCTCGCACCACACCAATACATTTCCTTCGGTGAGTTGGTCTCTAAAGGGATGGGAAGGCAGACCTTCCAATTCCAGCTCAATAAAATCCTCTCTTTGTTGTCTTGCCTCCATATCCTGCATAAATCTCATTAGCGCCTTCTCAAAGTGTGTCTTGTTGCTTCCCATACGGTCCCAAGTGAAGCCATGGGATAGTTCTCAGATGAAGACAAGAGTTGTTCCATCATTCAGCCATCTGTCAAATTTGTCCTCGTCCAGCCGTAGAACCACAGTGACCTGCATAGCAACAAGGTAACGAATGAGCCTCCTAAGAGACTCGGTGAGGTATCTATCCTTTCCAATAAACACATCATCATTCCTAGATTTCCAAATGATTCAAAGAATTTCCAAGGAGAGAACAGACCAAAAAAGATTAGCACATTTCTTGCCACCTTTAACATAACCAAGTACCACCTCTTCAATAGAAAGACATTTATTATCTACTGAGAAGAAAAACAATTTCCATACCTCTTTGGAAAAAGGACATTCAAAGAAAATATGAAGCACGGACTCAGGGAGATGACACATTTTACATAGTAGGGGGTTGTCATTATTATCTTTAAGCAGGAGCTTGTGAAGCAAAATTTTCCAGGCAAAGAATTTCTTTTTTGTTCAGTCGGATTAGACCAGAATCTCAAGAGACTAGTGTGCCACTTTTTAGAATCCCAGGTGAGGTTCTAGATATTGTTGAGATGGGTTAGAATGTCTTCGGAATCAGTAAGGGTAGAGTAAGTCAGTTTGGCCTTTATTAGAGGAAGGGGGGAGCCATCTCTCCAATAGAGGGAGGAGAGTGGGGAGAGTGAAGAAGGGGCAAGTGAGGAGAGGATGTGATCGAGTGCAGACTTGAGGACATTATAGGTTCTGGCTTAGGAGATGGGGAGGTTGAATTCAAAGCTAAGGGCATCCCAAGAGATCAGGGTACCATCTTTCAGGATGTGTTCAAAAGTAACCAGTCCTAAGTTGTGCCACTTCAAGGTAGAACACCCTTGAAGACAGGCCAGTTGCTTTCCATTATGTAGAGTATTCCACCAAATAGATCTTCCCAAGTTGAGAGATCCCTTATTATCAACAATGCCCCTATTGATTATGAATTATCTAACATGGTTCCAAGCCCTCCATATAGACTTGAAGACTTCTGATCCCGCAAGAGAAATCTTGAAATTACCAGCAATCAAATCCCTCATGGGCAAGTTCTTCCAATTTTTTGCCTTTTTAGGGGTGGAGCGTTGTATATTGTGTCTGATCAAAATTTTCCAAGGTTCATAGCCATCAAGGGCTTTAAAAATCCATTTGGTAGCTAGGGCAATTCCCTAAGTTTTAAGGTCTTTGAGGCCCATACCCCCCTTCATCTTAGATATAACACACCAATCCCCTTTAACAGCATGTTGTTTCCTATTCCCCTTCCCATTTGACCATAGAAATTTCCTAATTTGTTTTTGGAGATAGTTGAACTAGTAATTACTGAATAGCCATGCTGAGGAGCAATAGATATTATATGACGACAAGATTTTTTGACAGGCTTGAAACCGACCTGCCAGGGAGAGGAAGTTCCTATTCCATTTGGTAAGTTTTTTATCCACCTTATTCCTGAACCACTCCCACATTTCTTTCAGATTCGGGGAGACAGAGAAGGGAATACCGAGATATCTAGTGACAATGCTCGGTCCTCCCCATTTTAAGTCAAATTTGGACATCCAGTTAGGAGGGGAATCGGTCCATCCTAGCAAGGTAGATTTACGGATAGCAATTTTGTTGCCTGAGGCCTTATAGAATATTTCAATATTATATAGCAGAGAGGATAAATTTCCCTCACCCAAGGTTAACAAAATAGTTGTATCATCAACAAACTGGACATTGATGATTTCTTCTTTATTAGGGAGAGAGATGCCTTTGACCCTAGGGGTTATACTGAAGTCCTTGAGAACATAGTGCATAGCATTAGCAGCCAGTACAAATAGGGTCGAGGCAAGTGGGCAGCCCTATCTTATTGACCTGGAAAGAACAATATTACCAGATTTGTTTCCATTTACATCAACAACAGCATTGGCATCACAGAGTAATGTTTGAACTACCTTACAGAATGTCTCTGAAAACCCCAAACTTACTAACATCTGTATTATGAAGCTCCACTCTATTCTATCATATGTCTTTTCAAAATCAATCAACAGCATGGCACCATTCTATCCTAAGTCCTTGGCCCACTCAAGAGATTCCCATCAGGTTACCAAGTTCTCTAGGATATATCTGCCTTTAACAAAACTTGTTTGGGTGGGGCTGATTATTTTTGGTAGAATTTTAATCAACCTGTTAGCTACCACTTTGGCCAATATCTTATAGGTACATTTAGTAGCATGATAGGCCTCCAATTCTTTATCAATGTCTTGTCCCCCTCCTTAGGGATGAGCTTGATGACCCCTTGGTTGATTTCTTTGCCCAGGGTTCCTTTGCTAATAGCTTCCAGATATAGGCCTTGGAGGTCACCTACACTCCACCTAATGTTTTTCTTATAAAATTCCATCGGAAAGTCGTCCGGTCTAGGGGACCTGTCATTTCCCATTGAGGAGATGGCCTTTACAATTTCCTCTTTTGAGATGGGCTTCCCTACAAACTCGTAATCCTCAGCATTAAGCTTAGTTGGGATCAATTCCTTAGTGAGCTCCGTGGCAGCCCTATATTCATCATTTAACTCTTCTGCAGTGAAAAGATTTTGATAAACTAAGTGAAGCACTTTAGGATCTCCTCTGAGCCTATAATATGGGTATTGTTATCCCAGATAGCATTGATGTTCTCTTTTGCCTCTTTGACTTTAAGCAATTGGAAGAAAAAATTTGAGCCCTTGTCTCCCGAGTCCAACCAATTTAATTTGGTCCTGGTTTTCAACCCTCTAACTTTCTCATTCTGGATCTTCCTAAGGTGGTATTTGATTGACACCAGAGTGTTAGTAAGGTTTTCATCATTAGGAGAGTTCTGGAGATTCATCTCTGTGATACAAAGGTCTTCCTAGAGCAACCTTTCCATCCGCCTGGCATCCTTGGCTTTCTTTTTCCCTACTGTTTGGCAGAGGGTGGTCTAGCTTTTAATGTTCAAATTCCATTTATCAATCTTAGAGAGTCAGTTCTGATCTTTCATATTAAAAAGTCTGATGAAGGCCAAGGCAGAGCAAATATCCTCATCCTCCAAGAGTCTAGTGTTTAAGGTGAAGGAAGGCGGTCTTGAAGAGGGGAGGTGATCAGATGGGGAGAGGTCAATTCCCATTATTATGGGGTGGTGATCTGACAGTGTGTATGGGGAGACAGAGTAATGATCTTCATTGGCTCCTTTGTTAATATCAAAGTGGCTTTTTATTGAAGTAAATTTTGTCCAGCCTGCAATAGATCCTCTTATTCAGTTGTTGGTAGTTACACCAGGTGAACCATACAGTGTTCAATTGGTCTTTTCTTCTAGCAATAGCGTCAACAAGATGTAGTTTATTGATCATTTTGTCCCATTGCAACCTTTCCATACCCTTCCATTCAAATTTGTTGCCACCTTTTTTATCATTGGTTGATTCAATCATATTGAAATTCCTCCCTATAATCCAAGGGATGTCTTCCAGCCCTGCTAGCCAGTTCCACAGCTCCCCCCGCTCTCTATAGTCATTAGGGGCATATACAGAGAAGATTCCAAACTTTTGGTCTTCCAGTTGAATAGAAACCCAAATAGCCATGGCACAGGGGGATTGCCCCTAGTTGATCACTTTGCTAGCCCGTCTAGGACTAAGTAGTATGGTTGTGCCACCTTTACCCTTGGTATGGTTAGTATGAAAGAAAGTAGCCTCCCTCCAAATACATTTAAGGTTGATTTGCAAGGTGAAGCATGTGGCTTTTAGCTCTTGAAGGAGGAGGCAATCCATGTCCTTATGTCCATTAAGGAATATTTTAATGATATATTTCCTATCAGGGGCCTCAAGGCCTCTGATGTTCCAAGAGATTGTTTTCAGCATGACTCACTTGGTTGGGTAGGGTCCGTTTGGGATTTAAATCCCTCAAAACATTTAGGCCATTCCTCTTTATTTGTGATATTGCTAGCATCAAATGCAATAGAAGAGCAGGGTCTACCTCTTTTCTTCCTTGCCTCAGATATTTATTCAGGGCCAAGGGATTCCTTCCTGGAGGCACTATCTTTACTATTTTTGGGGGATCTCTTCCTTCTAGCCTTCATGTTTTTAACCATAGTAAACCCTTCTTGTGTACCTGTCGAGCCTTGTTCAAAGTTAGTGTTTCCAAGAGTGAAGGGGTCCATGATGATCCCCATTTCTTGTGTGGCAGTTTGCTCTGCCTTCAGGGCATCAATAGGAGCGCTAGAAGTACAATAGGTATTACTAGCAAGGTCTCTCCTAGTGGCCTCTGAGCCAATGGATGCATCTAAAGGGTTTACTAAGTTCTTATCCACAGTAGGTCCACCATCTTCCACTTCCAGGGTAGAAATCTCATCAGTTTTGAATCTAGTAGGACCCCTACATGCAGACAATTCAAGGCCCTGGTTCGAGGCCCTGCTCATGGTATCTATTATAAGTAGAGCACCCCTATCCATGTCCTCTAGGTCAGGTATCTGCCATGGGGAGGCTTCAATTTCTAATTTCTGCTTATGGAGGTCTTGCTCAAGGACTTTCCTAGCTTCAGCAGCTCTTCTCAATTTTTCCAACACCAGTTGTTGTGCGTTCTGGGATCTCGAGCCCGAGTGGAGTTCGGGGGTATCAACAAATTCAAAGGGGTTATAAGGTGGGGGATGGGCGGTGGAGAGGGCTTCCTTAATAGCATTATTGTAGTTCAAGATGGAGTTAGCCATCGAGGGAGCCGAGGAGGATGGGGGGGTCGGGTGGGTGAGGGGTAGGCGGCGACGAGGGAAAAAAGTTAGATTGGGAGGGGGAGTGGGGGAAGGATCATGAGCAGGGACAAACGGAGGAGGTTCAGAGGGAGCAGCCCGAGGCTCGAATGGGGAAGGACCAGAAGAAGGGGTCTTGACTCTATTGGATTTTTTATTCAATAAAGGGCATTTGCTTCTAAAGTGACCACTTACTTTACAGTAATGACAGACATCTATGCCACCCATATATTCAATTGGATAGTAGAAGGTTTTATTGTCAAGGCAGATAACAATTTCGGTGGGGTAAACAATACCCAGTTTGAGGGCTATGAGTAACCTAGCATCCAGATGAGGGAGAACCGAGGGGGAGGAGTCAATTTTTACAATTTTTCCCAAGGGTTTGGCAATTCTATCTATACAGGACCAAAGAAAAGGGGGAATGTTTTTAATGGTTATCCATTTTGGACAAGACAGGGTGAGAATTTCATCATTACAAGCCTCAGGGTCCCAACATACAGCCCTAAAAGACGAGTTTCCCACCGACCAGAACTGTTTGTTGACAATCTTACTTTGGCTTTCTTTATTATCAAAAAAATTAAGAACAGACCCTTTTGAATCATTCTACAAAACGAAAAATGAAACCCTAGTTTATTGACCCACACATCTTGTAGCCATTTGTTCATGTATTGACGAGATGGTACATTATTTACATCAAAAGTGGCAATTAAAATAGCCGAATCCTTAAGCCTCGAAATCTCAAAAGAAATAGCAGAAAGCATTGAACCATTAGGTTTAATGATGATGCGCTTAGAGGGGGAGACCTCACTTTTTTTTCTCGGAGATGGGCTTCATCTTCATGTTGTTGCGCAGTCTCAAATTTTGCATCATCCGGGAATAGAATCTGCTTGCCCTCCACCGCCTAGCTGAAAGTCTTCTGTCTCACGTGCTCGTTCTCGGAGGCATAAGGAATGGACGGTTTATCCTTGCCTTGGGCATCTTTATTGGCCTACATCAATGGTTGTACGCTAGCAGTTAATGTTCAAGGGTTGCCCAGCAAAGCTAGGGAGCCCTCGCACGCGGTGGCGGCCTACAACCAGTGGCACCTTCGAAACTTGTGCCCTAGTTGCAGAGTGCCCACACCCTTCCATATTTATTTAATTTAGAAAAAAATTATTTAAATAAATAAAATTAAATGAGGAAAGGCTTAGAAGAGGATAAATGAATTAATTAAATAAATAAATAAATTATTTAATTAATAGAAGACTTAGGATAAAATAATTAAATAAATAAAAATATTTATTTAATTAAACAGGACAATTTTAGGTGTCTACACTTCCTATTTTAGAGAAGATCTAAGGTACATTTATGAGAAAACTTCAAGGCAAATTATTCCATATTTATGAGAAAACTTCAAGGTGAATTAATGTAGATTGTTGAGTAGACATAGAATTAAATTATTGTAGATTTATGATCATATTTTAACGCAGATTATTTCTAATCTATGAGCAGAAAGTATTGAAGATTATAAAAAGATTTAAAGAAGCATTTTTGGAGCAAATTTGTGGAGGACAATTAGAGTTGATCCAAGAAGAAATTTCATATAATTGTCATATCATTTATTTTGAGGTTTGTGCCTCCTAATTAAGGATATCGGAAGGTTGGGGCCTCTCATTAAAGGAGATTTGTGTCCCTTGTTGAGCTAGTGCTTAGTGGTGGAGATCGATATCTCTAGTGGATTATTGCCTATGAATCATCAAAAGGGAATTGGTGTCTCTTGTGGGTTGGAGACTAGAAATTTGTAAGAATTTGTAGGAAGGTTTTATACAAGCAATATTTTGTCGTGGTTTTCTCCCTTAAGGGTTTCCACATAAAATCTTGTCGTGTGGAATTTTTTGTGATTTCTTCATTGTGATTATTGAAGTTTAAACTATGTTAAATATTAACTTATACTTATTCACCTCTTCTCAATATAAGTGTGTGTATTTCTTCAAGTTGTGATGGAGGTGAAGGGCTTCGAAGTCAAAGTGTGTGTGGTAAATGTGATGAAAGAAGAATGTCCCCCAAGAAAATTGACCTAACATGCCTATGGGGAAAGCATCCCAATAGACCCTACAATTGTTTCAAGGGAAAATTTACATCTTCAAGTTTTTTTATGAAGATGTTGAAAATTTATTAGTTGATCTTAGGCTCACCCATCACAATGGCCACCTCATGGTTGTGAATTACTTTGCCATCCTTGTTTCCTATGGAAATCATATTCATAGAGAGTAACACATACAAGAGTAATGCATGGAGTTCCATTTTGTTCTCTTGATGTGTCATCACAAGTGACTTGGGAGGAAGTGGAAAAGAAGGAAAGTATCATTCATGTTAAATAAGTTGAGATAAGGTTAATTTTAAATGAATCATGAGGTTATTTTTTGAGACCCTGATTATAGTATTTTCAGCTCACTACAATCATATGGGTTGTATTCATGGTAGTAGTTTTTGGCAATGTAGTTCTTTGAATGTTAGTTTTTTTGTATGCTTTACATGGTATTTTGGTGTTCTCTCTTGTGAGATCATTATGATCATTATTATACCAAAGTTTTTTATTTACTAATCAATTTTATTATATCTAAGAGAAAGGGGCCTAATAAAATCCCTCAATTGATTAGTTAAAAATTTACTAAATATTTTTTTAGTTATGATGATTAGATGTGAGACAAGTGAACAATTATATTTATTGGTGTTTACTTAATATATAAGTATTAATTTATTTTCTCCATCAAACATGTAAAGGAACTCCAAAATAGCCAATGAGCCATGTATTGACATTAAATGTTACCCATGAATTTTTTGAATAATTATATTGTCCATTCAAGATCAATGAAAAATGTTATTACACTAGGTATAAGTTTTTAATATAAATACAAATGAAAATTAAATATATTAATTAAAATTTGATGACTAAAAGTGATAAAATAAGCTTCATAAGTGAATCTTGAAGAAATAAGATTTGGAACACTTTCTTTAACCATAATTACCTTAGTCACACCAATTTATTTAAAATAGAATTATATTTAAACTTTTTTATATAAAAATTAATACACATATAAAACATAATATTAATTACTTGAAATTTGTTTAAACAATAACTTACAATATAATGATAAAACATGCATAATATTAAAGTACTATTATTCGAAGAATACCACTTGTACAAATATGAATATAAAAAGATCAAATTATTTTTTTTATTAAATTAAAATTACATGTCTCACCTAATTTAGCTTTCCTAAGTTCACTTGCAACAACCAACACTTTTTCAGGAGGGAGGAGTGTCTTTTTCACACTCTCTCTTTCCAAACATCTCTTCTTCCATGCCCAAATATTTGGGAATTTCTCCTCCAAATCAATCTTAAGCCTTCCTAAACTTTCAACTGCATCAAACCATGATGTAAAAGGAACAAATGCTATATCCACCAATCCAAACCTATCTCCACCAAAGTATTTTTTTCCTTTCAATTCACCTTCTAATATTGCTAAATTCTGTAGGAAATCGCATTTGGCTGCTTCTTGTATTTCTCCTTTAGTTTTCACTATCTGGTTTACAGGGGTACAAACCTAAAATAAATTCATTGTCATACATGTAAGGACAACATTAGCATGAGGATGAAAATAATATATGATAAAGTCATTTTCATACATATAAGTACAACATTAGCATGAGCATGAATACAATATATTTATCTAGAGTACATTAAACTTGAGCTAAGGTTGTCTAAAGATTTGATTATAAACATGTATTTTATTTGGATGTTTATTAAAAATTATTATGGAGAAACAAAGTTGAGGATAATCCAATAATCAAATGTGGATTTTAAGTGTTCAATGATAAAAAAAAGGAAAAATTTTACTGCAGAAATCACTTGATTGAATTGTTCAAAGAGTTGGATTATAAACAATAATGTATATAACATAAATAGAAAGGCAAGCTTATAGATAATGGGTTTCTCAATGACATTGCAGTTAAATAGAAACCTACACTAAAAGATTGTAGTTCAATTGGTTGATATCAATTGATGAGGATATAGTGTGATCCATGATTACACAATTCACCAAGATTCAAATCCCTAGAGATATGAATGATATAAGAAATTTGGCAAAGATCATGTATATATGAGATGACTGTGGTAGAATGGATAACACCCAATCCTTGACCATCAGCCCAAAAAAGATCAACATAAATTCATACTTCCATAGAAATAACAAAACCAACTTAAAGATATCTAAAATCTTCGACTAAGAATAAATAAAAACCAGTAATCTTACACTAAAAATCAACAAAACAAGAGTGCCTATGCAACTTACCTTTTGGTCTACAAAATCTGTCCAGAAGAGGGCAATAGCTCGGTCATAGGGATGAGAGGGTAGAAAGGCATTGTGAGGAGAATTCCAAACGTTGTCAATGTATTGGAGAACAATCAGAGATTCGGAAATAGGGCTGCCATTATGGATGAGAACAGGTACCTTCTTGTGTATAGGATTCATTTGCAGCAACATGGGACTCTTGTTCCCTGGCCTCAGGTCGTCCTCCACATACTCATAACTGATACCCTTTTCTTCAAGCCCAATCATAACTCGCATGCCATATGGGCTAAACCAATATGTTAGAAGCTTAACATCTTCTCTATCTTCTTTCAAGTTATCCATGCTTAAGCTGTATAATGAAAAGAATACTTGTATGTTGTAAGCTGTTTAGTTACATGCTATATTTATATAGATTTTTTGGGAACTAGAATGTTCTAGTCAACTTTGACGTGCTTCTTCCTGCAACGTCATTGCTGGCGTCATTGTTGGCGTCCCATTGGACTGTATTGGTCTGATTTGACTCTCATGTTTCACAAAAATAGGAGATCTTATTTCTCACTAACATTTATTTGTTGGATAGAAATGGGTTTGGATTTAAGAAAGCTTGGTCTTTGTTTTTTTTCTTGTTAATATACAAATAGTCTGAACGCATTGTTGCTTGATTGTGATTGGTCTAGGCTCTGCAATTTCTAAGTCATAAGGTGAGCATGTTAGAACATACATTTCTTTTTCAATGGACTTACCCATGGTTAAATTGAGTTATCTATTTATTTAGGTGCACAAAGTGAGGTATTTGCCAACAACAATGATATTTAACATTCATGAACTTTATCTGACATCTTCTTTTCTATATAAAATTTTGTTTCTTCCTGTGATGTCATTGCTCGCATCATTGTTGGCACCCAATTATTGAATTTATATTATAGTTAACTTTGACTTGAGCTTCTTTTGAGTCCGTGTGTGAGCAGAATTGTCAATGCAGCTGCTAAGTTTTATTCCATGTTATTGAATTTCTAAGTTTTTCGATTTGATTGTACAAACAATTTTTTTTTAAAATTAGAGATTAAATGAGTTTTGGGTAGTCGATGTTATTTAAATTTGAAAATTTTAAGATTTGATTGCACAATTTTTTAATTTTATTTTTCATATGCTCGTAATGAAGGCAGGTTGCTGTCAATTTGTTTTTCTCCTAATCAATCTTCCTCTAGTAGCTCTATGGTCATGGTCAATTTGCAAGTTATTTGTCCAAAAAATGAACTCTATGGCCATGGTTAATGGTGGTGGAATAAATGGTCAAAGTTTCAAGAAGTAGCTGTATTAAATCTGGATTTGGCATTAAATTTTTTTTAAAATTATTTATATTCTGAGAACTTTTTGATATTTTCAAACTTAAAATACATTTGGATTTTTTATTATTGTTTTGCTTTCTTTTGATATGACCCTTCAATCCCACAAGATGAGTTCTAAAGGGAAATCCTAAGTTTGGGAGGTTGTCTTTACCCCTATGGGCAGCTGGAACTTTCGTTGCCTTTTTCTCTTTGCTGCTCCTTATTTGTTGTGGTCTGTCTACAATTGGCTCACGGTTTGGTTTTACTTCCAGGTAGCTTTTCTTTTTGGGGTCTACCCTTTCTTTGTGTTATGTTTTGTCTTGGTCATGTTCTGTTTTGTGAACCTGGTTGAATATCTCAAGTTGTGGGTTGCAGGAGCCCTTTTAAAACCTATTTTGTAAAGGGTTTTGGGTCCCTTAAAAACCTGTTTTTACTTAATCAAAAACATTTAATATTTTATTCTAGTATTTTAAGGAGGTGTGATAGTCAGTCTATAAAAAAATATATTTTTGGATTCAATTGTGTTGGAGTTTTTCATTAAACGTTTCAGATCACACACTCTATGATCTACTATCTTGATGATGGATCATGGAGTGTTATCCAAAACATTGATGAAAAAGTCCAACAAAATTGAATCTAGAAACAATATTGAATAGCAATATGAATTGTGGAAACTTGATATTATTAAGAAAATGTATGCAAGTTAACATGTTTTTTATTAGTAAAGCAGCGTTAACTAGGGCATTGACCCTTAACATAGTCAAAAACTATCAACTGCAAACAAACAACATCAAAAGACATGATGTTGGCAACAAGAACCACAGCTCGAAGGCAAAAAACAAAACACAGTAGGATAGGCCAAAGAAGACCCTGTCAAACCGGAAAACACCCAAAGCCCCAATCAAGGAATGGGAGAGACACCCAAATCCGGACAAAGGGGGGCTTGGGGGAGGGGAGAAGACTTCCCCTTCCGCCTGCAAGAAACAACAGTTCAGGCGATGCTATCATTAGGACCACCAAAACAGAGATCAAACGAGAGGGACCCCGCAAGGTTACACTCAGAAGTATCAACAAAGTGTTGCAACAGAACAGGGGGTTGTTCTAGAGCAGTTGCAGGGGGTTGTTGCAGAACAATAGCAGGTTGTGGCGAAACAGCTACAGAAGCAAATCCAACAGGAGTAGATCGTGGCAACGAACCTGGAGTGACCAGAGTAGAAACCACCGAGGCAGAAGAAGAGTCCACCAGAGGAACCATAGAATCAATAGTAGCATCAACAGCAAAAAGAGGCACCTCATCCTCCTGAGAGGAGCCATCTTAATCAAGATCAGTGGCATGGACAATCAAGTGGTCAGCAGTAGCATCCTTCCACCAAGTGGCAGCACCTTTGTGACGCAGAACAAAGCAGTCTGAAGCAAGATGACCTGTAGAGAAGTATTTTTGACAGCGAAAGGGGAGGCCCTCGAAATCCAACAGTTGTGACCAAGGTCTATCCCCCACCATAAGAACTACATCTCCCGGGAGAGGCAAAGAGATGTCAATGTCCACAAGGATGCGGGCAAAGGTAGTATGGTCCATAGAAGATGTAGCATCATCGACCTTCAAGAATCGGCCAATAGAGTTACCAATAGCCTCATAGCAGGAGTGCTCCCAAAAATTAAGAGGGAGATTTGGGAGGTGAACCCAAACTAGACACAGATTAAGCGGTTTAGTTAAAGGCTTAAAGGAGGTTGTCCAAGGCTTAACCGAGAGGGAGTGCACTCCCCAAGCCCATAATTTGCCCAAAACCAAATCCCGATCAGCCGAAGATGTAAAAGAGGCATGAAAAAGCCCTTAGCACAAGGAAAAAGCTCAATATTGTGAGCCACCAAGGGCCTCCAAGAGCCACTCACGCAACGGTGGAGGTCCAATAGTGAAGGCCAAAGCCCAGAAAATCTGCACACTCGAGCACAGCATTGGTAGAACCCAATGTTGTCAAACACATCATGTCCACAAACCACCACGGGGGAGAATTTGGCACAGGGAAGAGGACGAACCCCCTTGGAGGGCTAGGTAGCAAGTCTGGCCACACGAGAAAAGGTGTGTTGGCCAGCAAAGGATGGTTTGGGCAAAACCTTAGCACTAACAACATCAAGAGTAGTTTGCAGAGACGCATCACCAGAAACCAGGGAGTCAACACCAGCAATTCCCCTTGAAAGGGCGACAGGAGAATGTGGCCACGAATCCACATTACCGGCAGCAACACCCACCACGGGGGGTAAGCCCCCCCAGAATAGAACGAACCTTGTGGGGAGCAAAACCCACGAAAGTGTCAGCAGCAAAGC
This sequence comes from Cryptomeria japonica, assembly GCF_030272615.1. NCBI lineage: Eukaryota > Viridiplantae > Streptophyta > Pinopsida > Cupressales > Cupressaceae > Cryptomeria > Cryptomeria japonica. The sequence continues at coordinate 648,109,731 of NC_081413.1, forward strand.
TAGCCAAAGCAACGCCAGGAGAACCAAGAAGAACCGGCACAGAGGAAGAGGGCGTGGGAAGGACACCAACAGTCCCCACGCCAAGAAGGGGGGGGAATCCACGAAAGAGGACACAAGAGCAGTCGGAGTAGAGGCTCGCACACCATTCTTGGCCCCAACAGGAGCAACAACATTCAAAAACTGAGAGGCGGGAGAGCCGTTGGAGAGGAGCGGGAGCGATATTGGGTAAGTTTCTCTAATTTCAAGTTAACATGTTAGAGAGTACAATCTGATGTGTATAGAAGATACATTAGTTTAATTTACCATTTCTTTGTGTTTGAAATTTACTCTTGAAAAACATAGAACATAGTCTACGACATTTGAAAAATGCTTATATTACTATTTGCTTATAATCAATTAAAAGGATGATTTGTGACATCAATTTTCTTTGAAATGCAATTCACAATTTTCTTGCTTCTATCAAATGGAAGTACAATGATTTTTTTGCCTTTTTATATTTTTGGTTCCTATACATTGAAACAATAGAAAGGCATATCTAGTCTTATTAAAAGTATATAAAACAATAGAAAGTTAGTTTGTGTTAAGCAAAAGAAATAAAGATAATAAAATATTGGTAACATAGAAAAATCTCTTCTTGAATTGATATACAATTGTCAACATGCACCTATACCTCATGAAGGTGTGAATATATTAGGTTAGAAATTATTCTAATGAAGCATTATTATGAAGATGCTAATGAAAATAATAGATTAAAAGGCCATCTAGAAAAGGTTACATTAAACTTTGCATACATGTACTCATTATAATGAAAGTAAATGAAGGGGAAACATTAAACCTACATAAATGGATTATTTTTTATTCTTGAATATCGATTGAAGGAGAATGATGGTTCTCTTTGAAGTCCCTTTATTGATTTAACTCTAGATATACTTGTGAAAGTTAAGGCATATCTTTATGTTTTAATAAGTAGTAACAATTCTAATTATTTGTAGAAACCTATGTCATTGATTGTTGGAGAACATGTTACAAAAATGTAACATAGAAAGCAGATCAAAATAATTGATGACATATTAAAAGTATTAAAAAAACCTCTATTATTTTATTTATATAAAACAACAATTGCAACTACAACTATTGGTGGATAATAGAGTCCAAAATAGTACTATATTATTGCATAATATTTACATAGCTCTAAAACACAAATTTGATGGAAAGATCACTACTTCTATAGTATTTCACCAATGTAGATTTCACACAAAAAAGTGTAAAAAGTGATGTTTTTTTAAAATTGCATGAAATTCATTTTCTATTGCTTGTGTTTATTGGACTTCAAAGTCCTACATGACATGTGCATCCAACAAAGTCATTTTTGTTTGTTGCAACAACTCAAGACAATTTAGTGAAATGTTCCTTGCAAATTTTGAATGCTACTTTAATGGAATCCATCCCAATTGATATATGGAGATGGTTGAGTTAGTATAATAGGAGAATTTATCGTAACCAATGGGCTATTGCTACTTGAGATGTCAATAATATATGTAAATTGATGAGATTTTGCATAATCTAAATGGAATACATTTCACAAAATATTAAATAGTGTAATAACTTGCAACCTACATTTATCTCATTTTAAAATTGCTCTTTAAATTCAGGCAACCTACATCCAAGGATGAAATCTCTTATTTGCAATCCCAAAGGTCACATTTCCTCTTGATCCATCCATTCCTTATTGAGTGCAATAATAAAATTGAATTGTTCAATTTTAACTCAAGTCAGCATGGAATTTAACTACAATTCTTTGTTTTCAAGTCAACCAAGCTCAACACAACCTTCTTCATTCTTGTACCAACTTGAGAAGGACATTCCAGTGGTGTCAAGTTGAAGACATCACACCTTGAACAAGTATACTACACCAACTAAGATATTTCTAGTGCAATCATCACTAATTGCAAATCACACCCAATTCCCTACTTGGAGAAGCTTAAATCTAATCGATCACCTACAATACCATTACCTTACAAGACTAATAATTAAATCATCACATCATACCACTATTTACAAGACATGCATTATTCAAATAACCACATCAATGATTATAGACCAACAAATACTCAAGCCACCATAACATACTTAGATTTATCATATTGCAAGGTGCAAGCCAACAAATATCCAAGTCACCATCGCAAAGTAGTAGGATATTCTAGCAAGCTCATCAAGAGGTAATGATGATGCCTAAAACTTGTAAGTGATTTATGATATTTTCTCCTAGGGTTGTTGATATTTGCAAAAACCTAGGTTGGTCTACAAATATATGGAAAGTAAAGGAAATTATTATTGCATTATTTTTTAACCCTAGATTTGATAATATACTAGCAATTTCTATTACAAATTGTTGCTACAATAGTGTTATTACATGCATCTTTCAATCCCTACTAGTAGGGCTAATGTTATAAATCATAATCTTGCTATGTAATATTTACTATGACTATCTCTCCTCTTTTTTGTATCAAAATTGTATGGCAGACTATTGCTAGGAATCAAAACATAAGTGCATCTCAAAATAGCCTAGGGCTATCACACCTTGGAGCACCAAAAGGTGTCCGCCCACTGGGAAAAAGAAGTGAGATACATATGCATAAGAGGGCCCTCCGACTACAAAAGGACCATTTTTTTCTTCAAGAGGAGAGGGAATTGAAGCCTCGTGAGGAGTCAAACGAGCAATTAGAGAAGCTAAAGAGTTACCATCTAAAGAGCCCTATGAAAGATCATTTTTTCCTTATAGTAAAAAAAAATCATCATAGCCATTGTTGAACCCCTTTCTTCCAAGTAGATAGTCTTGATGAGGCCAAATGTTGAACTTGTTGAACCTTGTTAGAAGACTTCAAACATTTTCTAGCCAAGTGACTAGTGTCACAACAAATTCTATATCTAAAGGCAATCCCTTCATAATCAAGTTGTTATATCCAAACCATGTTGCTCACTTTTAAACAAATTTCTTTGAGTAATTGTTGGATAAATCAAAGCCAACAAGAATTATACCTAAGGTAAAAATTACTCACCATCTATCACATTTGGAATGGAAAGAAGATTGCCCAAAGACTTCCCAATGAAGGCAAGACATTCATGATTCCAAAACTAAAGAGGGAGATTTAGTATCTATGCCCAAAATGGAGAAACAAGAAAGAATACGAAAATTGGATTAAAATCAAGACACCATGTTGTAAGCCCTAAAAAATTTGGTCCCAAAACCGCAAACCCCTTGAACAAGGCATTCCTATCCAAAAAGGAATTTATAAATAACCAAAAAATGGACCTTTTGCTTAGAGGTAGAAAATAAAACCCTATTTCACCAAACAATTCCAACAATGGGTAATGCATTTGTGAGGCTTTGCCACATTGAGCCAATAGTTATGAAATTTGCAAAGAATGCCATACCTTAAATATTCTTCTTTCTCAACCATCTCCCCAAACATTGTCAACATTTGATTAATGGAAGAAACTTTATCAACCATTGCTTCTGCTTTTGGGAAAGCTCGAACCAACTACAAAATCCATGGGAACACCAGCAAGACTGGAGCCAACTAAAAAGGTTTTTTTGATGGCACAAGAAAGAAAACATGCGTCCTTATGAGTTAAGGTGAGGCCATGAATTTCTAGCTTAGGAGGATCAATTAGAGTTGCCACTATTAAAAGTAAAGAGGGTTGTTGGTCCTAGAAACTACATGGTTCAAGCACAAATCCTAGACCCACATCAATAAGACTAGCCTGAAACGATGACATTGGGCTCAACTTATGCTCCAAGTGCAAACAAGCTAACTCGTATGTTACATCGCAAGACAAGGAGTAAAAAGAACCAAGTTGCCAAAGAAATCCAATCACAATCTATTGATTACAAAATTATTCTTAACAAAATGAATATAAAAGTTCACAAGAGAAACTCATTCTAATTGAACATAAGTTTCACATGAAACCAATCTCAACAAATTATAACCATAAAGTCATGACTTATATCAAAAACACAATTAACAAGTTCATATGAAGCAAATCCAACCAAAATACAATGATAAGGTATCATGAGATGTTATCATACAAGAGATGGTTACAAGAACATATGAGAGATGTTATTATACAAGAGATAGTTACAAGAACATATTCCAGGGTGTGATATCAGAAGAGGGCTTTATGAGAGGTATTATTATACAAGTTACAATAACATATTCCATCTAAGAATATAGAACAGAAAAGAAATGTATAGAGAAAATTCAATCAATATCTGAAGATATAGATGAAGTTTGTACGCAGCAATTTCAAACAAACTACAAGGCCGGTTAATATCAAACAAATCTGACCAAAATATAAGTAAAACTTATCAGAGTATTAGAGGTTATACGAAGTTATTACTTATACACTAGAATATAGAAGAGAAAAAAAACACACAAGAAAATACTAACATCAAAAATTTCAAAAAGCGTGTATTAGAGTCACGGACTCGTAAGCTAAGAAATTCAATCTGAAGCTACTGGGAGCAAATCTAAACAAGTTTGCAAACAAGGGATTCAAAGATATTTGATACACTTTAAAACCCATATGAAGCTGCAAGCTTTGGCTGTGGCACAAACCAACCCTAAACTAATCACCGCTGGGAATGTATGACCCTGAGCCCACATTATTACATCATTGTCGATGATTGCAGCTGCAGAAAAGCAGTTTCTCCCTCCACAATTGCACATCAAGTGGTCATCTTAGTCTGCTTGTCATGACATTCTCTCAGATTGAAATAAATGAGGGTTTTAAAGCAGTACATTTTTCTCAGCAAATTGCAAAAAAAAAAATCTAAGCAAATAATATAGTGCACAATAACACCTGATAGAAAATTGATGGTTATTTTCCCGGTGAGACCATTTTTCCAGAATGAGGCCACTTTTCCAGTGTGAGACAACATTTCCCGCATTTTGGGGGCTTGAAAGCCCAAAGAGAAAAGCCTATAAACTAACTATTGTGTCAAAATTGAACAAAATATCTAGTTTTAGCTTATTTTCCCAATAGTTCTAGTACTATTTACAGGTTTTGTTTTAAGAAAACAGCAGATTTCTTTGCTATGGCAAGACAAAGATAAACCCCAAACAAGAAAATTTACATGTTATGTAACCTTTGGGAATCGATAGGCACAAGATAAATAAATTTCAATGAAGAAAATCAACGCATTAGAGAACCAAGATAAAATAACTAGAAAAAAAAAATCGTCTATCATGGAACATAAGAAGCATAAGAAGCATAAGATAAAGTATAAATTTCAAAGCAAATAACAGAATCTTAAAAAATCGGTAAGCACAAGATAAATAATAAAAAAAATTATGGAACCTTAGCGAATTGCACGCCCCAATAATTACTTCTACAATGTTTAGGAGGGGTGAGAGAGATTATAATGTTTAACTTTAACAAAAACACAAAGTCGGAGGAGAGCTAACCCATGTAGTATTACATTTGCTAACTTTTCGAATCAATCTAATGTATTCAATTTCACAACAGTTCGGTAAGGATAGATTAGCAATACTTGTGGTAGTTGATGTAATTAGATTTTTTAAAATATAATGCCAGAACCTGACCTTGTTGAATTAGATATGACCAACTTGCCAATATCAAATAGAGGTGGTAGGGCAGCCTAAATATTTCCTTCTAAATACAAAATCCTTTCAAACTCTGTACAATAGAGAATGGACATCCACGTGTACAATTATATGAAAACCTGCAATATTCTCATAAATTGCCATAAATTTTTTGAATACAAATCCTCCTCCCCCATGCAACTACTGCTTTTGTTACACTCTTGAATACAGAATTATAAACATGATAATGTTTTACATACAATTTGAAACAATAATTTTAATTGTAAATAAATTTACAGAAGCAACTACAAACCTAATTATGAATGACAGTGTGATTTGAAATGTTGATGTTAAAAATTATTTCACAACTACAACCAGAAGCAAAAGCAATCGTTATAATGGACTCGAAATATTACGTCTCCTATAAATTACAGAACTATTGACTCCACAATATAATGATTCATAACCTACCATCTATAGCTGTTCTACTTGAAAATCTATAAAGCCCCTATTGAGATTTTTATAACTCTAGTTTCAGTTTCATAATCTTTTGCAACCTAGAAATGGCAAGAGGTGGGCCAAAATAGCCGTCTGCCTTTAACATCATGAGACTGTCCCAGACTTCCCCAGACAGCCAGGCAAAATTTTAACTGCCACTTGCCCCTCCCCCAAAAAAAGGAGGGGGGGAAGGGAAAAGATGTCAGCATAAGGTCTTTGAAAAAATAAAGTCTATTTTGTTCTGAAAAAATATAAAATTTATGATTTCATTTGCTCTCTTTTCTATTTTATTTGAAAATATGTATGGTAATGAGAATTTTTTTCTAAACAACCTATAAAATTTTGAAATATTGTCACTACCCGAACATAAGAGATCGCGTGTTTGAATAGTTAAATTCATGAAACAGATCAAGCTCTCAAGAAATGCAAAAGAGGCTTACCTCTGACCAAAGAAAAAAGCTGGTGTCTGTGTATAGTGCCTAGCAACTTCAGGATTGACATCGGCAGACTCTAGCCATGTGTTGAGATGTTGATCCCCAAGATTTCAAATAGATTGATGGGGAGTCGTAGGAGGGATTGATCACTGTAACACTTTATAAGCTAATCGCTAATAGAGAGAATGACTTGCTCAGTTTTGATATATAATTTCTAGATGAAGAACAAGTACAGCAGTGCATCTAGTTGCTATGTTGTTTTTCTCCATTTTTGTCATTTTGTACTTGTAGGCTGTATAGCTTTTGGGCCTTTTGTTTTAGTTGTTATATATGCATACTTACTATGAAAACAATGAAATTTTGTTAATTTGTGTCTACTCTCATATGAATTCTTAATTCAACTCTCATTTCATGAAATATAGTTCTATAATACACATGACGAATGTCTTGGAACATGAGTAATTTAAATTTCCTATATTTTATAAATTTCCCAATTTTTTTAATTGTCATCCACTGATGACCCAAAAAAAAGTCCTCCCATCCCCTGGTGTCATGGAAATGTGCTGCCATTCTACTGGAAACACCATTGAACATAGCTAACATCTTAACTTTGGCTACAAAGGGCAAACGGTCTACATCCTCTCAAAACTAAGTTAATATGAACGCAATAAATAGCTAAAACTTCAAGCTGGACCTGGTTTTATAAATGATTAAATTAATAAATATAGTGCTGTGTGGAAATCCCCAGTGCTCCTGTAACAAAATTTCCAAACAAAAAGGAACACATCTTTGGCAGTCAATTTATTCAGTCCAAGTGAACTAGAAACAACAACATAGAAATGAGACAATTGCCAGTGTAGTCTTATCTGGATTTAGGTTAGATCTATTAGTAGCTTCATTTTGGCTAAAATAAAATGAGGTTCACACAGAGGCTATTCATTTTGCAAATGCAAAAGAAGTGGTAAAGGCTCTGTATAGCAAATATTATGAAAGATTAATAAGCAATAAGAATAACAAATACAGTCAATATCTTTTAAATAAAACTTCATGAGGGAAGTTGCTGAAAGATGTTTGCATAACTGGCTGCTAGGGCAAATCTGTTATTTCACCCCCCTCCAATTGATATTAACTACTGTTAACGTAGCAGAAGAAATTTTGTGAGTAAACAGTAATTGAAGTCTATAGTTACATATGACTTCAAACCATTTATTTTGGTTAGCATGTAGCTGGAACCTGAGAAATTCTGCTTCAGTTATCCTCAGGGTGAACGGTATAAACTTCAACATCTTCCATGCCTTCGCTTCTGACAGAATACTGGAAAGTCCACCCATGACAAGCACCAGAATGCACCCCTTGAACATTCAAAGCAAACAATGCTCCAACGAAATCAGGATATTTCCTTTTGATTCTTGAAATGGCATCAACTGCAGCATCCTTTGGTGTCATGCCTTGCCTCATGCTCTCCACAACTTGATAGCTATAATCCAAAAACCAAAGTTGTTGAGAGACCATGCCCAAATGAAACATTGAAAATACTCAGGCACTATATTTATGAACTAATGACCACTATTTCATTATTAAAAAATCTCTCTGGTTACTTAGCTATTCAATTTGGATTTACCATGGTAGAAACCGCATCATCACATCACCATCTCCTGTTGCACCACAAGCACCTGCTTCTTGGTCAGCATATGCAGATGATCCCGCAATTGGCCCATCACCAACCCTAAAAAAGAATTCCAATAGAAATTTTAACAGATGATGGGCATTGAATTTAACTTTTAACAATGTAAAACTAAATTATGTGAGAATTCTATATAATATATATATGCATAGCTATGCAAAGTAAAAGTTGCAGCCAGAAATATTAGGTAGTCATTATACTGATTCTGAATCTGTGCACAAACTATGATGTATAATAAATAATCAACCACCATGATTGGATGATAAAGAGACATCCAGGCACAGAAATCAACTACTGCAATGAAAAGACGATACTGAATTTGAGCATATAGATAAAGACAAAAATTGAAATCAAACTCCAAGATCTTCCAAATAAGTCAATAACCAGTGTACCTCCTGTGATGAACATCAAAGAATCATGATGCTTTGGCAAATTGCCTGAATTAGATAATTGCCACACAAGGATTGCCAATACTACTGAATAACAAAGCAGATTATATCAGATGCCCAAAACCTCTCCTCTCCCTCTTTTAAAAACTATTCAAACACAAGTTGCACAAAACAGTTACTCCTCTCGCTATTGAAATATTATTCAAACCCAGCTTGCATAAAGCAGGCACTTGGAATATCTCAAAAATTCCAAATTCAACAGATAGCAAACGAACAAGGTCAAGTTTCTGGCAAACTAGCTTCCAGCTTTACTTGCAGCTCAGAATAATGCATGTTAATGCATGTCCTGGTGACCTTGATGACCTATAGTTGTCACATTTCAAAAGACAAGGCTAAAGGCATGTTGTTAATAATTTTGACACACTATTCCTCGGGTGTCTGTTCTCATACCCAACAAACCCCAAAATAAAGTGGTCCGCATAACAGGTACACTGAGAAAGACCAGACATCCATATGTTGTATAGAAACAACAGAGACATCCCCTTAAATTGAGACATTCTCAAAAACTTTAGGAAAAAACCTGCCATAAATTCTAACAGAAATGTTCTTGAGGCAATTTTCATATTGTAAAGAATGAAGAGAATACCAATTGCAACCTGTCATGCTGAACTCAGTACTGGACTCAGCCCCACTTATTTTTGTTTTTAATCATGCTTTTGGACTCAAAAGAAAACAATGGGCTCCTATAACACCTCATATAGACTTTAAGGTCAAGACAATTTATGTAATTTTGGTTGCTTTCACTGTTATTTTATGTTCATTACCTTTCATCCTTAGAAAGACAAAAGAATATGCAATGAAATGATTACTAAAGACAATATAAGGACAAAAAACATTATGTATTCTTTTAGCACAGTGTACTTCAGGAAGATGATAGATCTAAATTATCTTAGACCGTTTTTCAAATATTTCAGAACATCTTTGCTGTAGCTGCCTCCTTGCCCAGCTGTTAACCTCAACATAACAATACATTATAATTATTCACAACCAACATTACACACAGACACATCTCCGGTCCTCAATGGCATATACAAGATAGCAGAATGTTAGGGAATGTCTCCCAGCCATCCCCAATTTTCCCAAAACCCTAGAATGTCCTTGGGACATCATAGAAAACACAAGAAGACAAATGGCTATTCCTAAGATGTCCCTCAACCACTCAAGAACATCCAAGCATCTTGGATGGACGGGGAGGGACAAGGGGCAAATCTTCTGTTTTCTTTTCCAAGACTTGTCGTTTAAAAACTATATATATAGTTTTACGAGGGGCATAAGAAGTCTTAAGAGCCCTAGTTAGCATTTTTCAACATTTTCTCAGCAGCTTGAAGACATTTACAAAATCATTCTTTTTAGAAGAGGAAAGAATTAAGGGGAATACAATTTGCAGGCTGCAGCAGCTGCTTGATGATATTTATAGATGTTAATTACCAAATTCACCTTATAAAAGGAGGCACATAGGAGATTGGGCCATCTAGTGTTATGCAAGTAGTTACAAATTCAACTTGCATCTGTAAGTTTGCTAATTTGATGATTGAGATTGCTTACAAACACATTTTTTAGATTTTTAGAATGCTTTTAAAGACACCAAAAATTAGATTGGTAGAAGGCAAAGGTGTCCAAAACTAGAGACGAGCAAATGTAAGTTGTAATGTCCCCACTTTGAAATAAAATTTAATAATAAATAATAATAAAAAAATTAAAATATAAAAGAATGTAATTAAATATACATTTAATTGAGTTAATGGATGGTCAAAAGACATGAAATGAAAAGTTATGACTCCCTCAACATGAGATATAAAAGGGAGAAGAGAACCTCATTTGAGGGGGGATGATTTGGAATCAGAAGTGCAGATCTGATTTAAATAAGTGCAGATCTGATTGTGAAAGGTTGTGTCCCTTTCGAAGGGCAGAAATAATGAAGAGTTGCACTCTTTCAAAGGATGCTAATGGTGAAAGGGCGTGTCTCTTGCCAAAGGGCATACAAGATGAAGAGGTGTGACCTCTCCCTAACATTGAGAGATATAAAGGAAAGGAATCAAAAGCATCCAAGGAGATCACCATTGATCAGATCAGATCAGAACTGTTATTAAGTTACAGGCAGTAACATCCTTGTTCTTGGTGGTATGCAGGGGGGTGTGCTTAATAAGTATGCTTAATATATGAAGCCTGATAATGTTCTTATGCAGAATTTAATAGTAATATTAATATAGATTACAATATGTATGATAGTCATACTTAATTTCTTATACATTCGTAATACTTGAAAGACAAATATATTAAACGGTCTAGTCCTTAGTCTTATGCTAATGCCTACGTAGGGATAGGGAGTTTGTGTAGGGAGAAGTGGAGTAATTTGGTCATGAGATGGGTAAGTCCCAAAATGGGTAAGGAAATATATTTCTGAAGCCTTGGGGGAGAGTCCCGAGATGGGCATGAACATATTTTCCTAAGAAACCTTGAGGGAGCCTGCTCGTAGATTGTTTCCAAGCGCCCTAGCACAGTAATTCCATCATCCTCTTAGGGTTAGGGAAGTAATAAGAAAAGACCCTAAATATAATTGGTTACTGATTGAAATATAAAGAAATAATCGTTCTCTAATCTCAAAAGCTTAATTTAAAGCATAATAATATCTAATGACGTATGTAACTATTGGAAAACAGGCTATCTCCAAATAGGGGACATCATATAAGTGGACCAAATCAAAGACTAAATAAGTGGAGAATATGAGAGAAAAGGTTCATGATGACACTTGGTGGTCCACTATCAAGTAAGAAATGCATATTCAATATGTCAGTACCTTGTTTTTAAGTTAAATTTTTATTTACAAATTAATATTGTTAATATTTTCCAATTTTTTAAATGTCGCTCGCAGATATATTTGTTGTCATATTACTTACAATGGGGGCAATCAAATATATGATACAAACACTCCAAGCCTTGGAAAGATTTATAAAACCTTTGACAACATGCTCAATCAATTGAAGCAAGCAATTAGTGACAAAGATCCTAAATTACAACTCTATGATGAGCATATCAATGCTATTGTCACAAAGAGGTGGAGCAAAATGAATACCCCTTTTCATAGGGCTTCCTATGCTGTTAATCCCAAATGGTATTCAGATCCTCCTTCTGATGATAATGAGGTAAAGAAGGGCTTTATGAAAGACCTTAGGAAGATGCATATCCAGCCATAAGTATGGAAGTAAACTTTGGGAGTTGTGGGTTCACTTTGTGGTCCAACATTCAACAAACCAAAGGCTAAAGCAGATAGGATCACTCTTGCACAAAAAACCCTATTGGATGGTGGACATGGCATGAGAAGGATACATTCAAGCTAAGACCACTTGTCATTTGACTATTCTCACAAGTTGCTAGTTCCTCTACTACAAAGAAGAATTGGTCCACCTATAGCTTTATCCATTCAATTCGAAGGAACAAGCTTACGTCTAAACAAAGAAAGTAGCTAGTTGCAATTCATGAAACTTTGAGACTTTAGGATTGGCAGATTCCTAAGCATCGATAGACTCGGCCACACATTGGGATGTTGATCTTAAAGATGTTAGGCAGAATCACAAGGATGTGACTGAGATTGATCAAGTTCCATAAGACAAGCCACAACTTGAGTCACAAAGTGACTCATATTCAGAGAGCTCTTTTAATATCAATAGCCTAAATGAAGCATGGTTGTACTTATTAGTAGTACAATATTTTTTATGCTATTATCTATCCTTCTAAGTTTGAAGTTTAAACAATGAAATGAAAAATTTAGGTCCTCCTCTTAATTTATTGCTGTTGTGCTGCTGTCACTGTCAATGATATAAACTATGAATCATGATATATTTTGCAAAAGGACAAAATTTCTGGTTTACTTCAAAAAAATTATAGCTGTCATACTGTTATCAGCTAAGTTACCAGTCCAGGTTTGGGTGTGGGTTCAGGTACGGGAACCCAATTTGTGGGTACGGGCAAAAAAAAATTTGCCCTTGGGTTTGTGGGTTTGGGTTCATCTATATATATAACACAAAAAAAAAATCAAGAAATATACTGAATTATAAAACTAAATACATTTGATAGTATGATACTTCATCATCGATCAATGCCAAATGCCAATTGATAGTTCGGATTAGGGTTTCAAAGGGAAAAAAAATTAAAAAGTGTTTTTTAATTTAAAAATGTCACATTTATAGTGACTGGTGGTTTGCTGGCCCAGGTTCATGCCTGGGTTTGCCCAGGTGCAGCCCAGGACCCCTGGAGCAGACCCAGGCCGCACCCGTGCCTACCCAGACATGGACGTGGACCTGGACCAACAAACCCGGTCTAGATACAGTGGGCCATCTGCACAAACCCGGTAACTCAGGTTATCAGCCTATTATTGATCAATCCGGCCATGTCTATTACATTTTGAATCTTTGATTTAATTTTAATATTGACTTTGATATATAATAAGTATACATTTAGTTAAACTTATTGAAATTTGAAAAACCCCTATATACATTTTGAATATTTGATTTAATTTTAGTAACGAATTCCCTACATTATATGAATGTCTAAACTTAAATTTTGATGATATATGTACTGCCATCCCCTACTATCCCCAGAATCTCATGGAACATAGTTCACAACTCCTTGCTTTGTTGAGTGTTTCAGCCTTATATGTTCATATTTCAGACATGGAGCATCTGATGTGCATCCTAAACCTTGTTGTGGATGCACATTAAGAAAAATTCTCTCGATCTATATTCTTCTGTCTTCTATTTCTAAAGTTATGCTTTAATATAACATTGAATTGGTATATTATTTCTCTTACGAAGACGGGTTACCTCCAACAGATATTGTCATTCAATGTCTGTGATAGATTGATCTCAAACTGAAAAAATTAATTTCCTTCTCGTATACTTACCATATCTTATGCACTACCTCCATTGGCACTAGATCCTTACTGTTGATGTGTCTAAAGTCGCATCGCTGCAACTTTATCTGGCCAACGCAAAATAGAATGATCTCGCCGAGTATCCTATCCTCTCTTGTATAAGGAAGCCCTAATGCTGTTTTAGTTGATCAATGGGGACGACCTCAAGGTTCCAAATGTCAGTTCTTGACTACGGGATAGCTCAACGGTCGATGTGTTTTGTTGGGAGCACAAGGGGACTTACGTTTTGCAACAAGCTGGTCTGCTGCGATCCTCAGACTAAAAAATAAAAGCAAAAGAGAAGGGTTCAGGAAGCCTAAAATTAATAAGGTTGGCTGGTATGCGGGTAGACGGATTCAACATAGCCAATCCCTGCTTGGCCAAAATGGCTCACAACCTCGCAGGAACGGTGCAATCTTCGAAGGGACTTGGAAGATTTTCAGACTGCAAATGCATGGCTAAGCACCCAATTCTAGCGCAGCTCAGACGAACACCTGCAATTGAACTAAACGCAATTAAAGGCTCAGACTAACCATACACAAGAACGTACAATTAGTATATCCTCAATGGTATGAGCCTGAATCCATTAAATACTTGCACACCCAAAACAGAAAGATCTATGTAAAATGCTGAAAGAAACCATGCAAATAGAATGAAAACAAGATAATAAACACCAAATCAGTGTCTATATTGATGTCAGCTGCATATTACAACAATTTTTGCAGCATTTCTATGCTATTACTAAAATTTAACCTATTCTAGCTGAACTCTAACAGCCTAACTAGAGCCTAACTATCTAACCCTTTACAAAAAAAAGGCCTCTGCCTTTTATAGATTTACAATTTGAACCAGTGGCCAGGATGGACTACATCCAAGGTTCCTGATTTATTCCACAAAATAAGGCTGCCCATACCCACTTAATTCTTAGTTATCCCTTCAACCACTATCTCAACTACCGACAACTGTTTGGCTTTAATTCGGACAATTTGGCAGATAGACATAACTAACCTGTGTCCCCTTTGTTTCAAAATATCTTGAGTGGGGCCCACAAGCAGTTTTACAATAAAACAATTTCAGTTTGTTTTTTTTTTTACTGAATTTCTGGAATTAATCCAACTGTGTATTTCTCGAGAATGCATATGTATTGCATTCTAAATGTTCTTTGGTCTTCAGTCTGGTTGATGGTCTTCAACTCGTTGTCCAGGTGGTTCAACGGAATGCTTCCCAATGCTTCATTTTGGCGCTCTATATTGTGTGATCCTGCATTTCCTTTTCTCGGCGTTGATCACGATCAGGTCTTCAATTTGAGCTTTAGGTTGACGCTTTAGCTCTTCCTCAACGTCATTTTCCTGCGAACAATCAATTTCACCTTTAATCAATCAATTTGAAAAATTAAATAAATTAACTTAACAAATGTTGAATTTTAAACGTCTAGCTTCATCTCGGTGGAGTTCGGGCTTGAGAAGCTCTTTGTGAGATGTATCTTTTAAATGCCCTCTTCAAACGTGAAATTCGATCCTTCATCTTGATTCGCTCTCAAAATTTAGGCCTGAGAGGCCTTTTGCAAGATTTCGACTTTCAAGTTAAAGGCTTTCCTTTCGAATTTCGAGCCTTTGAAACTTTTTGAGAGATGTTTGTTTTTCCGTGCTAAATATTTCTTTGGCCAAATTTCGGGTGAATTGACCTTTTTGCGAGATTTCTCACTGACTTAGCATTTTTCCCTTATTGGTTGCAAAATACGGATTCTTTGTTCAAAATGAGCAATTAACTCGTTTAAATGCCCTCTTCGTTTACACTAAAAATCAAGCATTTCGATGAAAAGAAGAGGACATTATTTTGCGACTTAATTTAATAACTCCCCCCTTTGGTAGACTTTGGACAAAGAGATGTGATTTTACAAGTTCCTACCATTTTCGGCATGGGGGCCGAAATCAAGTTTTTTTATCTTTTCGGCCATTTAGAGTAAACAGTGCGAACTTGATTTTTCACAGTATTTCGGCCTAAATGAGATTTTGCGGGCTATCTGCTAATTTCGGGAGTTTTGGAAGATTTGCGCGAATTTACACTTAGTCTTTTGTTTTCGACCTAGAAGAATATATCGCACGATTTTGGACTAAACATCCTTTTCTTATTTTCGGCTTACTGGCTGATTTTATGGGCTTTGACGTTTTACCTTTTTGGCAAAACAAGGTGTTACTGTGCGATTTTGGTTTTACTTGTGCTTTTTCGGGCTATTTGGAGACTTTGTGAATTTCGACCTAAATGGAGACATTTTGTATTTCGGCCCACAATGCTCTTTTGCGAGATTGTTCTATGTTCAGCCCATTTGAGTGAGAGTACGCGATTTTGTGTTCTTTGCACATACACAAAATCGTGATCTTGTTTTAAAGCACACTCTGGAACTTTGTTGAGCCTTCCATGCGTGATATACTCTTAGCTGAAGTCGAGCGATTTAAACCTTATGATTATTTTCGAGCCAAAATACCTCTACTACGTGATTTTGTAAACTTTGAATGATTTCGGCTAAAGATCATATAGCGCGATTTTCCTCTTTCACGATTTTCGGGTTGGAGGCCTCTTTAGGCGCAATTTTGAAAGTTTTTTGGCCGTTTTGATCTTTTGGCACGAATTTGGACGTTCTTCCATTTCGGCCCTATGAAGCCTTTTGGGTGATTTGAAGGCTTTTTTTAACCTTTTCGGCTTATGGAGACATTTTGTGAACTTTAGGAATTTTCGGCCTAAATGGAGACATTTTGTATGGCTCTACTTATTTCGGCCTTTATGGCCAAAACACGCAACTCACTCTTTTCTTCAATTTCGGCCTCTATGACACTTTTTCGCGATTTTACCCTCTAGCAACTTTTGGATTCTTTGTTATTTTCGGCATTAAGGGATGATTTGCAGCTCGTATTTTGGCCTTCTAGGCCGATTTTGAAGTTTTATGACTGGCGTTTCTAGCTAAGACGCCAATTTTGGATGAGATTCACGACCTTAGCTTATGCACGACTTAACTAAGTTCAACGTTTGGATACCCTGCATGCTGACTTAGTTTAATGTGGGCTCTACTTCTCTCTTCTACATGGCCAAAAGGAAGGGGGGGGGTCTTCGTCAAGGACAGGGCGAGGTGTGCATAACGCACAACACTTACCATCCAAAATTCCCCATGTAAGTTAACTTCTTTGGCCCATTTCTTTAGAAACTTCATTAAATTGTACCATCCCCTTCTCCGAGGCCTGCAAGCTTGCCTAGTGTGGTAATTTAGCTATGTATGCCTCACTTCTGCTAAATATGCCAAAAGTTTACATGAGGATTCTCCTATGAGTTCTAGTATGGCTATTTTAGTTAACATCATTTTTTTTAAATTGAATATTGATTACAAATATCTTTTCTCATATGAGCATCAACATTAAACCTATACAAGTTCCTTACAAGCAAACACATTAGAAATAACCTATGGAAGACCAAGAGCCACTACTTAGAAATCCACTTATATTTAGAAACTACCTCCATATTAGAAGACAACTATGGAGACCAAGAATCATAACTTAGAAGTCCAGTTTAGATGTCCCTATGGGGAATTATACTTGGGTCTCCACAATGAAAACCCAATGTTTTAACCAATTAAGCACAACCCCTTGGACAAGTTAACATCATTACATATGGAATTTGTACATTTATTCCTAAATCTCTCAATAAGATACATTTATGCACTCTTTCAACTTCATTTGAAGATTATTTTGACCTTTGTAGCTCAAATGCTTGACAACCATAGTGAGCAATCATCTCAATCAATGTTTTACAATGACATCCTCATTTTCCATCCCCAAACCTTCAAATACCTACATTTGTCCTATGTGGGATAGACAACTTTCATGAAAACTCCAATTCGACGGTTTTACTAATCAAATTGAAACAACAAAAAATCATATGATGAGTTTGCACATTGGCTTCTTACCTAATTATTCATACATAATCAAAGAAAACAAATGTTGGAGAAAAATATTTGAACATACTAAATAATTATAGTTAAATTAACTAAGTAAACAATCCTTCATAAAATAATAACCATCTATCCCAGCTAACAAACAAGACCAAACATCAACATTAGAAGTTTTCACTGATTTTTTTTTAATTTTCCTCTATATGGTGCACGGATACATGCACAAGTGAACCCAAGTTTGAGGATCAATTAGATAGCAATACCTTGCATAATCCCAAAACTATACAGCCTTGCCTTGATGATATAGATCCCCTCAATAGCAACATTCAAGCCAAAGATGCAGTTCCTATCTCATGACAAAGGGATGCATAAATTTGAGCTAGTGTAACTTAATCTATCACCGCATATGGTTTGTTGAATGTTTGACCATGGAGATTGACAAAAACTAGCCATTGTGTTTGAAGTTAAAAAAAACTCCTCATCAATATACATTTTTTGAAGAACCTTCATGAGCCCTTCTTCCATCTCTTCATCATGAGATGTTCTCCCATGTCTCAGTACATGCCATTTGGGATATAGAGCCATAGGTTTCCATCACCACATTACAATGGGCCTAATATGCTCTTCATATAATCTCAAATTATGATCTCTACTATGAATGGCTAGGAGAGTATGTATCTATCTTATGACCCAAAAGGGAAGATGAAGGAGCAAACATATCTACAAACAAATTACAAAAATTAAAGTTTCAAAAAAGATCAAGACTTGAATGACAAAAAATGAATACTATGACAAAGTAAAAATAGTTTACAAATTAGAAACATTTAAAATGAACAGTTTAATAATTGAATAATAAAATCATCAATGTATTACCTTGTTGTGTATCATTAATTGTCATTGAGGATCGTTTTTTCCACACTTTTTCCTTCATCTATGCTTTCTTTTGCCCATTTACACCACTCTAGATTAATCATCATTAACTATAGAGGCTCCTACACATCAAACATTCTCTCTAACAAAATAAAGTAGCTAGCATATCTAGTATTCACTAGATTGAGGAATTCCTTTCTTGAAAAATTCCTAAACAAAGCAAGTGAGGTGTAATAGTTGCAAATGAACATCTACATGTCTAGCTTCTACCACCATTATTTTCACCTAATCTAACTTTCGAATGTCTTTTGGTGTGTTGTTTGACGCATGAAGGCAACATGGAGTCCAAAAAATATGCTTGTAAGCACTTTCCACCATCAAACTAGCTAATTTTGTAATGTCCCCTTTTGTTAGAACTTATAAAATTGGGACAATTAACTTGCAAAGATCAATTGCAAAAGACTTCTTTCCTCAAAGTCTCAAATCACACTAAGGATAATAATCAATGATTTTGCTATAAAAATGATAGGACATATGAGACAATATCACTGCTATCTCATATTCAACACTTAAGTGTATGCAAGATGATTGGGTTTATATATCAGCATTTAGTGCAATTCAATAATGATAAGATTATTTCTGCTATCTAAGATTTGAATGATGACAAATATGCAAGGACGATCTTAATATCTATATGTGTTTCTGCTAAATGATATTAGCCTTCTCTGATATGACAATGGAAAGTATGCTATGTTGATTGATAGCTATCTCTGTTATGACAGTATGAGATATGCTACAAAATATGTCTTCCTATCGCTTAGAGCAAAGGATGATCTGCTGCTTCAGATATGTCCATACGAATACTGCTGTTTCTGATGTCGTTATGAATATGCAAATAGATAGGATATCACTTACAGCGATATAGTGTTGTTTCTGATTGGACTTGATATGCTTGCAACAATGGTAGATGATGCTTTTCTGATTTAACTTGATGTGCTTGCAACAATGATGGTGCTTTCTCTGATATTGAATTTGTTCTATATGCAACCGATACTTGACCCTAATCCAAATGCTCAGATTGAGTGATCCAAATAGGATATATATAAAAGAGATAAAAGATTCAATGCTGATTTCCAAATGATTTGTAAGGCCTTTTATATCCTTCATGTACCCCTTTTGCAAAGGTTGTGACTCTTAAATGGTTGCATCTCTTCATTAATTAAATTACTCTTATATACAAATCGCACCACTTGAATATTTGACTTTCATGGTAATCACACCTTATGTCAATAACTAATCGGTGATTAGTTAACAGCATTTAATATGCTTCTTTTTGTTGTCAGGAAAATTAGTATTTGTTAGTAAATGTTTAGGGGTTGGTGGTTGGTCGACCGGCTGCCGGTGCCAACCGTCAGCAGTTGGCTGACGGTTGGCACCGGCAGTCGGTCGACCAGCCGTCAACCCCTAAACATTTACTAACAAATACTAATTTTACCGACAACACTTTTGGGCGGCAATAATGATGACATCAATGTTTGTTTTGCTTGTTCTTTATGTTCGATATAATTGCTCATGGAGGCTTCAATATATATGTTTGTAATTTTACTTGCTTGATGTATTCAATTGCTCTTATGGAAACATTGATGCTGTCTCTGATATTCGATCCCTATTGATCAGTAATTGTGGAAATGGAAGACTGTTGACGATCTTGGTTAAGGATCTCCATATGGCTTAGTCAACTTGACTCCAATCTTGAACACATGAATAGCCCGTAGGAGAAGTATATGATGTGCCTGGTTTTCTATTGCACTTTCACATATTAACAATCCTTCTTGTCATTGTTAATCCTGCAAGTTACTGCTTCATGAAGATGTTACCTAGAAAATCATGAAGTCTTAAAGTTAAGACAATTTTCTTTGATATGACATTGCTTTAGCTTTCATCTTGATGACCTCCATAAAACAAGCTTGCGCTGCCTACTGCAAGTTATCATCTTTCACCAAGAATATACAAGTCTAACTGTTTTGGATATACTAAATGCTATGTACAATTCTTACTTCTACTTGCTTAGCTAACTAGAAAGTGTCCAAGGTCCACCACACTTGGACCACATGTGTGATTAATGCTAGGTTGTCTTTATATAAAGGATGAGGCCTGTTGATGTGTTTTTTATGCACATGCGAACACAGAATAAAATAGCAAAAAGTATCTTATCCTCTCTTGAACAAAATCTCTCAAATGTTGAAGATCAGCTTAAGGATCACTTGAGAAGATTACAAGGTTCATGAATGTAGGGTCACTACGTGTGGATAAGCTATGTTGGTTGATATGATTATGCTGGAATCACAAGGGGACTTACATTCGAATGCCTGAATGCTTGATTTGGTGGAACTCGATCATCTGATATTGCTATATGGTGATGCTCTTTGTCCTAAACTAGCTTGATTTTGAAAAAATGGCAAAAGATAAAGGGTTGAGAAGGTCTATTCTAAGGCCTAGAATGTAAGAATATAGATGAATGACTATATGGAACCCTACCGAGCAAGGTCTCACCATCAACTTGAACAATTTGACACAATCTCAGTGCAATCTTCTAAGGACATTTCAAAGATGTTTGAATCGATACCATCAAACATTGATAACCATTCAAGTTAATGCATAAGCAATGGATGAACAACGATTCGGAGTTAAGCTCATATCATTCCAATTGACCACACAAGGCACACTTACAATCAGTAAGAGGCTAGTGGTATGGACTGGGCGGATTCCACACAAATGCATTCAACAAATTCTTCCATTCAATCTAATTATTTATCATCTAACATGAAGATCCAACAAGAAACCATGCACGTTATAAAGAAACCATACACTTCACCATAACTTCAATGAAAATGGAGTTCATTTACAACTTAGGCAACAATTTCTACCTTCTCCTCCTACTCTACTCTAACTTCTATTCTATCTTCTATTCTATTTCTCTGCTACTATTAACTACTCACTATTAACCTTTACAAATGAAGAGTTTGAGCTTTATATAGAGAGCTCATTTACAATGAACGGCCAGGATTGAATCTCCATCAATGGCCAAGAGTTTACAATGAAACTCTAATTAGGGTTTGTTACAACAAACTTTCCTTAGCCAATGAGAGAATTACATTCAACGACTGTGGACCAATAGATATCGAGGGTAGGTACATCGTAGTTTGTGCATCCATGTATAAACTAGGTGCATTGCATCTAGACATACTGATGTGGACTTCATTGACTGGAGGAATGGTGACTGGGACGCCATCTGGGATGCCACTTTTATCTTGCACTTCGTAGACTTGATTGGATTCGTCATCATGAAAGGATATCAAGAGATATCTCTTGATACTCAACATTATCTAGCTCACTCAAAGTAGTGGTGATGGGAATTATTGATGTAGCTGAGTCCTCCTTCTATCATTGCTTGCTTGCCTTGGAGTGATTGTATGACTTCTCCTTAAGATCCCCACTCCAATCTTCTTCCAAACTGATCCTTTGATCTCTTACCTCCTGCAAAACAAACAATTGAGCATCAAACATATAAGATGTATAGCTTATATAATCTCTTAATTTGACATAATCTCTAATTCTGATTTTATGCGATTTTCTTCAAATCTGATCAAAGAGAATTGATAAAAATCATTAAATTCATTGTGTGGAAGATAAGTTGAGTGCCCTGGGGCAAATTTGGGCTGTCTTAAGGTGAATTCATTGGTTGATAAACTTGCTGGCTGAGCAAATTCGCCTCTCTTTGGTGCTCAAATGATGAAATCTCGCCTGCTCCAAAAGATTAGACCTGCATCTCCAATGATGAAATTTGATCTTATGCTGATGGAATTTGCTGATGTTCTACTGAAGTTCGCTGTTCAATTAGAGTAATTGGCTGGAAATTCGATTTTAGAGAGGAATTATGTTTTGAATTGATGCTAAAATGATCCTTTTGACTTCTCTTATATATGCGATTTAGGGTAAAGGTGTATCTTTTGGGGTATAAGGCCAACTTACTTTGACAAAATAATAAATTGTCTTCCTCATGCTGGCCGACTCAACACAAACTTTCTTCATCTTGTCTTTTGATAAATTCGCTCTAGCCCTTTGAAAGGACATGACTTTGAAGTTCGCTCCATGTCCTTTCATGAAAAAATTCGCTCCATGTCCTTTCCAAGGACAGGGTCTAAATGAGAATTTCTGGTGCAGGAGCACCCATGGTGTAAGGAAAATATATAGTCAAAGTCATCATTTGAAATATAATTGATATTTGAAGGTCATTTATAATGTATTTGAATCCATTTGGAATGATATGTAAGGCTTGGAAGCCTAAAAATGTAAGCAAGTCTTGATTATGTCCTAGTTGTCTATATAGGCCTTATAGGTCAAGATGGTCAAAATGAGTCAAAAGACCCATGGAAGGGTATACAAGTTATTAAAGGTCATTTAAGGTCCATTGTAAGGTGTCAAAAGTGTTTAAACAAAGTTTGAGTCCATTTTGACAAAAAATGTAAAATTTGTTGAAAGTTGTCAAAATGCAACATTTGGAAAAGTTGTAAATGGGAAGTTGAAAGGTCTTGGAGGTAGTTATAAGGTCCAAACTGACCAAGATGCTATAAAATATTGTATTTGGTCGAATCAAGGGGAAGGAGAAGGAGGATAACAATTTTGAACAATTTGTGTATTCATAAGCTTGCCATTTTGATAGTTTCCATTGTTACTTTGTTGTTTCCAGGCCTTGTACAGACCTGTACAGCCTGGAAACTATGTATAATTATCATGGTTAGATAGTATTTTGAATTATCTTCCTTCTTGTTTTGGTTTGGAGTGATTTCATTGAGAAACAAAGAAGTTATGGATGTTTTATGGATTGCAACTTCCAGATTTCCTGAAAATAGTCATGTTGCAGCGTATGGTACAGACGCATATTAAATATTTATGACCTCTAAATGGATTCATTGGAAATATGTGTGATTAAGATTTACTTCTCTTTTGGTTTGGGTCGATTTCATTCAGTTTTGAGAAAGTTATGTAAGTTTTGGTGAAAACAGATTGAAAACCATAAATAATGGAGGTGTGTACGAGGGTTTGTTCATATCTCAAATTATAACCATGGTAAAAATCTAAATCTTAGTTATTCTGAGAGTAGATTAAAGGGGCTTTCAGATGGATTTTATTTCATATCAAATGGATTTGTATTTTGGGAGATATTTGATGCCCTAGGCGGGCTGGGCATGCACATTTCTTGTTTTTTCTATGACAGTAAAAATAGGTCTCAGTACAGGGGGCATAACTCCAAAATGAACCGTTGGATTGTTCTCAATTTTTGATATGGCTTTAGAAACCTAGTTTTCTACAGCCTCACCGAAGCGATCTTCCAAATATGCTCGGGTTTGAAAGTTATTAATGTCTGTGTGCAGGTATAGAAAACTGTCATGTGAATGACAATCACTTTGATGATAGTGAATTGGATTCTTTCAATGAACAATGAAGTTTAATGGTTTGCAAAGGTATAAATGATTGGATATGTTTGAGACAGCATTAATGAACTCCTGTAGCATGCATGAAAGTATGATGGTAGATTGATATTGATGGAGAAGTTGTTTTTATGCCTTAAATGAATAGTTTGGAAAGAACCTTGAAGGGTTCTTGAGTGAATGTGTTTGGAACTATGGTGCTCTGCATCAATTTCACTCTCTGTCCTTAGGAAGGACAAGGTCAAGGCAAAAAGTTCGCTCTATGTCCTACCCCAACATGGTCTAAGTAAAATTTTGCTCCATGTCCTTTGGGAGGACAGGACCTAAATAAAATTTCACTCCATGTCCTTTGGGAGGACAGGACCTAAGTAAAGATTTTCGATCTTTGTCCTTTGGAAGGACAGGATCTTGATAAAAATTTCACTCTAAGTCCTCTCCAAGGACATCAATTTAACTTCGCCTTAGGACCTTTCCAAAGAATTTCACTCTTTGACCTTGGCAAGGACAAGACCTAAAATGAAATTCGCTCTCTATCCTTAGCAAGGACAGGACCTAAAATGAAATTCGCTCTATGACCCTTGGCAAGGACAAGACCTAAAATGCAATTCGCTCTCTATCCTTTGGAAGGTACGCACATGATTCTAGACAAAACTCACTCTAAGACTTCTCCAAGGTACACCAATTGGACAAAATTCGCCCTAAAGTCCTTCAAAGGTACGCATCTTCAAATTCCCTCTAAGGTCTCTGTGGTACATACTTGGCAAAAATTCGCTCAAGACCTTGGCAAGGACAAGAAACAAGTTCGCTCCATGTCCTCTCCAAGGACAAGACTTGAAGCAAAATTCGCTCTATGACCTTCAGAAGGACGGGACTTAAAACAAAATCTCACTCTAGGACCTGAGCAAGGTACGGGTCAATGCATTTAAGCAAATTCCGCTCCAGTGAGGGAGCAAGGTAAAAGATTCTTGAATTAGTCCTTTCACCTGGCTTTGCTCAATTTGTTCAATCCTCAAGTCTTTCACCCATAAATCATTCTTGCAACATGCTTGATGACTTACTTTACTCCACTCAGGAGACCAACCTGACATGATGACCCTCTAGCTACTTGAGAAACTCTATCCCTTCAATGCAAAGATTAATAGAAAAGACCCTAAGACAACCTAGAAAGCAAAAAGTGGGGGTCCCCATTTGCAATGAGGCGATGTGTGAATACATCACAACAGGGACTTCACAAACTTACATGCAAAGACTGAATCAATTGTCACGTGTACAAAATTAGAAGGCCCAAACTCTTCTATGGCTTCCTTCAAAATGTTATTTGGAAGTTTGCATCCTTCCTCTTTCCTAAACAATCAATAACTTAAAAAAAATAAGAGTTAGTTGAACATGTGACAATGACATTGATGAGTGGTCGGTATCTAATATTGGTCCACCCATCTATGATAATAGAGTATCTATTCCTTATCCATGTTTGTTGCATTTCCTCCATCACTACGCACACCTTATAATACTCTATCAAGGAGAATGGTGCATAGCTTTATGTTCTTCATAGAAAGCAAATGAGAGACCAACATCAATTGCATTTTTTAAAATTTGTTAGGAATAAAAAGAAAATGCCACATAATAAGGTATGGCATGGGCATCAAAAAAATTGACAATAAAAAACTCAACCATTTCTCATGATTGAATATTAATTATCCTTGCAACAACAGTAGCTTTTCTCTTTCCCTAAGTAGAGCCCTCTCCCCTTTGACTCTTAATATCTATAATTTGGATAGACAATAGCATACTACGTTGCATAGTCTCTAATGGCATTCCCTTATTTTTTGCCTCACCCCTCATCTACAACCTCATCACCTCAGCCTTCTCAACTAAGGTTACTTTTCTACAACCTTTTCTGACTATGCACAAAAGATGAGAGTAAACCCTTGTGTACTTGCCCCTATGATCTTTGTTGCACAAATGGCATAGCCATACTCTACTTCCCCCTGAATTTTTTTCTTGTCTGCATATCATTGTTGCAAATTGTAAACATGGTTGTTTTGGATTCAATGGATCCTTTAAATAAGTTCTAAGGATTTTAGAAGGGCATTCAAATGGGTTATTTGTACTCATAATCCCTGCAACACTCACAATCTCAGAAAAACCCCTAATAGTACCACCATGGCCCTTCACCCTCATTGTTGTTGTAAGAACCTCAAAAGGCCCTCAACTCTGACAACTGAAGTTTAGTTGAACCTGTTGCGTTTAAGTTTGTTCTATGCAAATTTTTGAACAGCAAGTATACTTTAACCATTACAAGCTCAAAAAAGCAACTATAGGGAAACGCTAGAAATCAATTCTAATTCAGTAATAAACTGATCAAACCCTTATTACATTTATTCAACCTTTATTTACCCTCAATACATAAACAGACAATAAAAGATACGAACTAAATAATACCAAGAATTTCTGGAAACCCTTATTTCTTCCTTGTTGGTCATACATATTCCATTATGATAGCATGCTATAACTCACTCTAGACTGACCCAAACAGCTTGCATGGTAGCTCAATGGATGACTCCAGGCTAGGCGCACCTTCTCCTTATTTTATTTATTTTTTTGGATCCCTCCAACATGCAAATCGCAGCCCCTTAGGTGATCGGTGCTACTCCCCAGGCAGCCGTACAGCCATCAAAAAATATCTCCTTTGGGTATCTCTATTTCCCTGTTTGCTGCAGCAACAAAATACTGATAAATAACAGTGCCTCTCTGACTAATAAGCACAAACTTGGTCCCTGAATGAAACCAACTGTAAGAGCAAGATCAACTGATATTTCACAGCCTCTGATGCTGTTGTACAAGAATCCCACGTTTTTCTATACCGATACCTCTGATCACTGCAAAAGAATCTTCTGCTGAAACCCTTGGCCTAAACTCCTCTCAAAGCTCCAAACAAAATATCAAAACTTAGCATAATGAAAAGAAGACCTAAAATCTTCTTTTATCTTCTCCTCTTAGGGTTTGGCGCAATTTTCAAGAAAGGTACGATTTTGGCATTAAATGAAATTCTTAACTTTTATTATTTATTTTTTACTATTGAAGTATCAAAAATAAATCACTTTCAATTTAATATAAAAATTGGCCCCATCTAATGAGAAATAGACCCTCACTTAAGTTATAACTTAAAGTGACTTTTAAAACATTAAAACATTAAAGTTCGCCATTTAATATTAATTAAAGTAATTAAATATTAATCTCTCTAAGTATCCATCAGAATTGCCTGTCGTTAGAACTAGAGACTACCAAACCATACTCTGCCCCCGCCCAACCCACTGACTATAAATAGCAGGACTGCTAAAAATAGAAAGTATCTCAACCGGAGTCCTGGAGACCCCAAACAAAAGCCAATCTTGGAGTGCTTACTCTGAAGATAAAGAATCAAACTCCGAAGGACCCTCTAACCAACCTCATCAACCTACGAGAGTCAGTGATAGGCTAATCTACTCAACTGACAGATGTCAACTAGAAGGGGACATCACAATCCGCCCCTCTTGAAATTGCTTGTCCTCAAGCAATCTCAACTCCGGATGCTGTAAAATCTCCTCGCTCTCCCATGTAGCATCCTCTACCGGCAAATCCTTCCATTTCACCAAGTACTCTGTGATAGTACGTCTCCTGAAATTCCTCTCCCTGAATTCAATGATAGCCTCAGGTACGAGTATCAACTTCCCCTCATCATCCAGGGGTGGTAAAACCGTGGAAGGTACAATACAATGTCCCAACGCCTCTTTGAGACGTGACACGTGAAACACATTGTGTACTCTACTATCTGCCGGTAAATCCAACTCATAAGCCACCTCACCTATGCGCCTGGTCACTCTGAAAGGGCCATAATATCGTGGCTTGAGCTTCTTTGCTCCACTCCTCCTGAGAGTAGACTGCCGATAAGGCTGCAACATCAAATACACCATGTCTCCTACCTCAAATGACCTCTATGTCCTCTTCTGATCAACATATTGCTTTTGTTGATTCTGTGCCTCAGCTATATTTTCCTTAAGAGTCTTCACAATGTCCTGGCTCTCCTGTATCATGTCTCCCACACTAGGCACTCTACTGTCACTTAGCAATAAGTCAATGAAACTAGGAGGCTCATACCCATACAGTGCTGTAAATGGTGTCATCTGAATAGACATGTGGTGCGTGGTATTGTAACAATACTCACAAAGGTAAATCCACTTCACCCACGCCTTTTGCTGCCCTGAAATATAGTTCCTGAGGTATCCCTCCACCCATTTGTTAACTATCTCAGTCTGTCCATCAGTCCGAGGGTGGTAACTGGTGCTCGGTGTAAGCTCGGTCCCACAGAGTCTGAAGAGCTCCTGCCAAAAGTGGCTCAAAAACCAAGTGTCTCTATCACTGACAATAGTCCGAGGCAAGCCATGTAATCTGAATACCTCTCTGAAAAACAACTCTGCTACCTGAATAGCTGAATAAGTGGTGGTGATCGGATAGAAGTGGGCATACTTCATCAAACGATCCACAACCACAAATATGCAATCACGTCCCTGTGCTCTCGGTGACCCTGTGATGAAATCCATAGACAAACATTCCCACTTCCTGTCAGGGATTGGAAGTGGCTGAAGTAAACCAGCAGGGTATGTATGCTCCTGTTTATTCTGCTGACAAACAGGGCACTCTCTAACATACTGTAGAACCATCCGCCTTGAGCCCTTTCCAAGTGAAGCGCTCACGAACCTGTCTGTAGATTTTGAAAAACCCGGGATGTCCTGCCATCAGTTCATCATGAAAGAACCGCAGTACCCTGCTCCTCAACTTTGATCCTGGGATCAAGTACACTCTGCCCTTGTAAATGATCAAGTCATTTACAACTGTATACCTGCTGTCCACTACTGATCCATCTATCAAACCTGCAGCCCAGCTATCTTTGGCATACTCTGCTAATATAATATGTTGCCAATCCTCCGCTATCTGGACCATAGAACTCAAGTGGGGACGACGTGATAAGGCATCTGCAACTACATTTTGTGTGCCTTTCATATAGGAAATATCAAAGTTATAAGCCTGACGTTTGCTAACCCACTTTTGTTGCCTGTCATTTAAGTCACGCTGCCCAAGGAAATGTCTCAAACTATTGTGGTTAGTGTTGTGACGTTTTCACACATCGCCCCATTGCAAATGGGGACCCCCTTCTTTTTAGGCCCTCCCTTTTTTTTTGGCTTGCATTTTTGTGGTCTTTTCGCAGCAGTCTCGTCAATCTCTCTGCTTTGCAAGTGTTTGGGGGTCATATTGGTCAAGTATGCCTTTCGTTTGAGCAACTTCGGCTAAGCCTAGGGCTTGTTTTGTCTCGTTTTTGGGTTTATGCCTTTTATCCTATATTTTAGGGGTTTCTGTTAAGGTTTTGGGAAAACTGAACATACGACTAGAATCAAGACCTTTCAAGGGACCTCCCAATAAAATTTGAGCCCAAACGGAGCAACTTTCTATTTTTAGAAAGTCCCTATTTTTTAGGGATTTTTCCGAGTCCCGGAATGTCGCCATTTTGCCAAAAAATCAAACTTACTATTTTTAGTAAGTTTCTATCTATAGTAAGTCATTTCTGCGTCCTGTTTTAGGCTCTAACTCTGACATTTTGGAAAGTTTCTATTTCGGGAAAGTCTATTTGTGGCAAGATCAGGCTAGGAGACAGCGAAGAATCAACATGCACAATCACTTCTAAATGTGGAAAGTTGAAAGCAGACAAGCAGGGGTCTAAAATGGCTAAGTATGAGAATCATCCCTGAAGTGGAAGGCACAAAATTGCTCTAAGTCTGGAAAATCCACCTTCAAAATCCCAAAGTAGCATCTCAGCACAGACAGTGGTCAAAATTTGGCTAAGTTTGGATCTCCTATTCCAGAAGAGGAAAGCAAGCATGATCATCCAAGTCCAGAAATTCACATCAATCCACCAATGTCATCCTGATCCAAAAATGGCCTGAAATTTGACTAAGTCTGGAAATTTGGAAGATCTTCCAAAATCCAGAATTTGCATTATGATTCCTATGGACCTGAAACCACTCTCGAACATCTTGACAATATATATGAAATATAACTTAAAGTATAAGATTCTTATACTCGAATGTTATATTTCATATATATATCTTGACGAAGAGCCTGAAATGATGGAAAAATCCATGAATCCATGAACGTGGTGAAAATGCGCCCAAGACTGGGCTGGGGCGCTGAATTGAAGATGCCATTCATAAGTG
The DNA here is from genome assembly GCF_030272615.1 of Cryptomeria japonica. Lineage (NCBI taxonomy): Eukaryota > Viridiplantae > Streptophyta > Pinopsida > Cupressales > Cupressaceae > Cryptomeria > Cryptomeria japonica. The sequence continues at coordinate 648,139,861 of NC_081413.1, forward strand.
CAATAATCCACCTCTCCATGGACAGAGCCAAAATGCGCCCAAGACTGGGCTGGGGCGCTAAATTGAAGATGCCATTCACAAGTGCAATAATCCACCTCTCCATGGACAGAGCCAAAATGCGCCCAGGCATGGGCTGGGGCGCTGAATCCAAGAAGTCATTCACAAGTGCAAAAATCCATCATTCCATGGACATGGCCAAAATGCGCCCAGGCATGGCCTGGGGCGCTGAATCCAAGAAGCCATTCACAGAAAGAAAATTCATGAATCCTTGGCGTGGTAAAATTTTCACCCAAGCAAAGAATTTGAAATTTTGCCTAAAGCACGGAATCCAAGGAGTCAAGGAGGAATAAAAAGTAGAATTCCCCTTGGGCGAATTTTCAGTTATACTATTTTTAGACATCAAACCCCAGCCAAATATGGAAATTTTTATAGATTCGGAATCGTGGCAGAATTCTCCATCCAATGAACTTGACTCCTAAATTTTAGGAGGATCCCTAAAAAGAAGGGATGTTGAAAAGGAGACATGGACAATTCATAAAGTAATGAATTCCTTCCTGCAGGACATAATTCCAGGAAAGGTGAAAAATTAACTAAGTGTTGAAAATTCCTTCCTTCATGACAGAGTTCCTGAAAAAGGTGAAAATTTGGCTAAGTGTTGGAAATTCCTTCCTTCACGATGGAATTCTTGGAAAGGTGGAAATTAACTAAGTGTTGGAAATTCCTTCCTTCATGACAGAGTTCCTGAAAAAGGTGAAAATTTGGCTAAGTGTTGGAAATTCCTTCCTTCACGATGGAATTCTTGGAAAGGTGAAAATTTGGCTAAGTGTTGGAAATTCCTTCCTTCACGACGGAATTCTTGGAAATGTGAAAATTTGGCCAAGTGTTGGAAATTCCTTCCTTCAGGACAAAATTCCAGGAAAGATGAAAATTTGGCTAAGTATTGGAAATTCCTTCCTTCGGGACAAAATTCCAAGCAAGGAAGAAATACACCCAAGGATGAATTGAACATAAAATTTCTAAGGCAAGGAAGGAATTGGGGATGAACTGAACAAGAAATTTCCCCCCAGGAAAAAAATTGAAAAATCCATTCTCGGGCATCAAATCACATCCGAATTTCAAAATTTCTACAGATTTGGATTCGTAGGAGAATTTTCTCTCCTGGACCGTGGAACCCTAATTTGAAAATTTTCCTAAAAAATAGGAAATGTGCAAAATTGATAAAAAACCTTCTCTGAGCAAGGAAGGTTGAAGAGACTTCAAGAAAATTCTTCCTGAATCGAATTTTCCCTCTCCAACAATTCCAGATGTGCAGGAGCGGATATACAACGGCGGAGTCCACTTGCATGGCGAGGATCTATTGAACACGTGGCAGTAGAGTGGCGCATTCATTATCAAAATATTTGACCAAATGGCGACCCGGTCATTGCATGTTGAATTTATGGCAGATTCCTTTTGCATGCAGTCGCCGCATGTGGAAATGATGGATCATTTATGACATAGTGGGGTGATTTTTGCATGGATGAATATTCAACGCATGTTGGACGAATTTGAAGGAGGTGGTGCATTTAATGCACAATGGATGCTATTTTGGGTACTTTTGAATTAATTGTATATGGGCATGATGGGTTATTAATTGGAGATTCCCACCTTGTTGCATCATGTGTGGAGAATCTTTTGGGCAAACCCTAATTAGGGTTTTGCATGTAGCCAAGGCTTGAAGCCTATATAAGGGGTGACCCCCCTCAATTGTAAAGGGGGGAGTTTTGTATGAAATTATTGCGATAAGTTTTTGAGAAAATAATAGTGAAACATTGTTCTCTGATGGTGTCCACTTAAATTATTTTTTCAAAGCTTGCATGGTTTCACCTTCCTCACTTAGATTAGAAATAGCGAAGTGCTTTGATTTCAATGGAGATTGTAATGGTGTCTGATGAATTTCCATGGTTCATACTTTTTGCGTCTTGCTGATTGTAAGTTGCAGTGTAAAGTTAGTCTGAGCCCCCTAAAATTGTGCTGAGTTCGATTGTGGATAGTCGTTTGGATAGCACCGTTTTGGGTATTCAAATGTACTTTCTCGATTTGAAAATCCCCTAGCATCCCCAGAAGATTGCACCGGTTCTTGCAGAGTTGTAGTTGATCTTGGCGAAGCAGAGCTTGGTTTGTTTGGAATTTGTCCACCAAAGCATTAATCGTTGATATCATGGCCCTTAGGAATAGATTTAGATCCTTTTGAACCCTTTCCCTTTTACTTTCAGTTCATTTTAGTCTATTCAAAGCAATAGCATCGCAGAATTGCCATATCCGATGATGGAGTTCCAGTCACAGCAAAGAAGTGAAAGAAGGATGCACACGTAAGGCCCCTTGGATTATCAACAATCACATCAGCCAACTGAGTCACGTCCACGCATTGAAGGAACCTTGGAGTCGATTGTTTGAACTTCTTGCAATCTTAGCATGCAATCGTACTTTGATCAAGAGAGAGTGAAGTGACCGTTAGGCAACTTTATTCTGTGTTAGACGTGGTCATAAAAAACACGTCAACAATTAGTCTTAATGCAAAACTTGCTTCCCACTAAGTATTGTCTAAACTTGGCCAGTGCATGCATTATAGCCAACATTTCCTTATCATAAATGTTGTAACTCCTCTCAGGTCCACGGAGTTTCCTGCTCTCGTATGCAATAGGGTGCTTGTCCTGCATAAGCACCGCACCAATGCCCTCACCAGAGGCATCACATTGTAACTCAAATGACTTAGAGAAGTCAGGTGTAGCAAGTACTGGACATGAAGTCGTGAGCTCCTTGAACCTATCAAAAGACTCCTGGGCCTCAGGAGTCCATAAGAAGGCAACCTTCTTCATCAAGTTTGTCAAAGGTGTTGCATGGCGTGAATAACCGTTAACAAAACGGCGATAGAAACCACATAGGCCCAAAAAACCACGCAACTGAGTAAGGTTCATAGGAGTAGGCCAATCTACAGTAGCACAGATCTTCTCTGCATCCATCTGCACTCCCTCTGCACTGATAATATGGCCTAAGTACAATAACTCAGTCATTCCAAGGTTACATTTGGATTCCTTGGCATACAAGGACTCCCTATCCAGAATGCTCAAAACTGTATCTAAGTGACTGAGGTGCTCCTCCCAAGTGCAACTGTAAATCAGTATATCATCAAAGAACACCAATACTGATTTCCTCAACTGATGTCAAAAGACTTTGTTCATTGTGGACTGGAAATTAGCAGGTGCATTGGTTAGCCCAAATGGCATAACCACAAACTAAAAATGTCCATAATGACAACGAAAAGCAGTCTTCTCGATATCCTGCTCGCGAACACTAATCTGGTGATAGCATGGTCTCAAATCAATCTTTGAAAAATAACAGGCACCATGTAACTCATCTATGAGCTCATCAATACGCGGAATGGGATATCTATTTTTGATCGTCCGCTTATTAAGGACCCTGTAATCAATACACATCCGCAATGTGCCATCCTTCTTCAACAAAACAACTGAAGAAGCAAAGGGGGACTTACTAGGCCGAATATGTCCCATAGCCAGAAGCTCCTGTATGGTTTTCTCTATTTCATCTTTCAAGCGCTTCGGATGTCTATATGGAGTAATCATCATTGGCTTCGCATCCTCCTCTAGCTCAATGATGTGCTCAAAACCCCTATCTGGTGGCCTCCCTGATGGTATGTCACTGAAAACCTTGTTATGTTTGGTTCTCAGTATCTGAATGTCAGGATGGTATTCAACTTTCTGAGCATCCTGCTGTATGGGCATGATCATACACTCTGCTGCCCACTCAGTCTGATCATGGCGTACAAGCCTCTCCATCCGCCTGAGTGTAATCATCCTGAAGTTGTTGTCCTTAATAGCTTTCAGCACATGTGTCCTCCCATCAACAGTGAAAGACATCTCCATCTCCTGCAAGTCAAGTGTAAACTTGCCTAGCTCATGCAACCACTTCATACCAAGGACCAAATCTGTATCTCCCATCTGAACCACATAGAAATCAGTCTTGAACTCATAATTGTTTACACATAATGGGAGTTGTGTAATCATCCTATTACACTTTAAAGTGTAACCATCTGCCACCCTCACACAGATGCCCTCGAACTCCTTTGTTTGGATTCCTCTCTTCTCCACTAACCTGGCATCAATAAAGTTATGTGTGGCTCCGGTATCCAGCAGTGTAATAACTTTCTGACCAGCAAGTACTCCTCTCATTCTGAATGACCCTTCCTGCTGAATACTCATGAGAAGTGCCTCCTTAAGGTGTTCATCACCTTTTGCATCCATTTTGTCAAGTCTCGGAGGACCCTGTGTGTCATTTTCAGCCTCTAAATCCTCATAACCAGCAGGCTGACCTTCATGATCAGATTCTGAATCTTCATAATATGCCCACATTACTCTGTTTGCCCTGCCCTTAGGCCTCAAAGGGCAGTCATGGTTGGCATCATATGGACCTTTGCAAAAAAACAGAGTTTCTTCTGCCTTAAATCATTAAGTGTCTCACCATCTAAGGGAGGGGCTGTTGGCTTTGGTTTGTAATCATTTCTAAAGTCTGATTTTTCTTTCCCTTTGCTGAAATTCCTATTATCTTTGAAAGATGTTGATCCTTTTGACCCAAATTTATTCTGAGTGGTTGTCACATCCATACTCCGTGCCTTTTTAATGGCAAGTAGAAGTGTTGGGGGATCAAATGCCTTTACCCAACCTCTCAAAGGCTCCATGAGTCCCTCTATAAACAAGACTACTAAACGCTGATTTGACATGTTATTCACCATGCATGACAATTTCAAAAACTCTGAAACATACGCCTCCAAGTTCCCTGTTTGTTTCAGCTGTGCTAACTCCCGAAAGTAAGACTCAGGATCTTTCTTATCAAACCTCTCTACTAACAAATCAGCGAACTCCTGGTAGGTGGTAATCTCATCATGTTGGAGAGTGATGAGTCCGTTATGCCACCACTCATGTGCAGTACCGTCCAAGTGTAAGGTTGCAAACTTAATTGCATCCCTTTCAATCATGGGTCTCAGTGTGAAGTATGTATCCAATTTATGGATCCAAGACCTAGCTGTAACTGCACCGCTGCCATCATAATAAGGTAGAGTGAGCTTGCTTGTGGCAAACTCAAGATCTCTATGTTGGAAAAGTGGCCTCCTCTCTTGCCTGTTTCTCTCTACCTCCCGTTTTTGCCTCATGAACTGGTCAAAATTCAGATTCTGCCTAACATCAAGGGGAAGAAGACTCCACTCATCATGTACTGTCATAACATTATTAACAAAGACAGGCTCTGCCTCAGCTCTAGCAACATCCTCGGGTTCTTCTGCCAAGAAATTTAGCCTTGAAGGCCTGTCAACGGTGCGTGTAACTGCCCTATGAGGTCTAGGAATATTGGCTACACTCCTATTGTCCTCTAGTTCCTGATTGTTTTGGTTTGGAGGATTCATACACTCCATCATGGTGGTGAGTGCCTGTAAAGCCTGAGCAACTTGTTGCTGCCCCGTAGCCATAGTCCTAAAAAATTCTCTAGTCTCTTCATCCTCAATTCTGTGGCCTCTAGGTGGGCTGCCTGTATGCCTTTCACCCATGGTATCTGACTGTCTGTTAAAACTCTGCTCTCCTTAAAAAAGGGCTCTGCTGCGTGTGTAATACCTGTATGAATCCGTTTCCTGTGACTGCATGTAATTGCTAAACCCTTAGGATGGCAAGATTTAGCTCTAATACCACTGTAAGAACCTCAAAAGGCCCTCAACTCTGACAACTGAAGTTTAGTTGAACCTATTGCATTTAAGTTTGTTCTATGCAAATTTTTGAACAGCAAGTATACTTTAACCATTACAAGCTCAAAAAAACAACTATAGGGAAACGCTAGAAATCAATTCTAATTCAGTAATAAACTGATCAAACCCTTATTACATGTATTCAACCTTTATTTACCCTCAATACATAAACAAACAATAAAAGATAGGAACTGAAAAATACCAAGAATTTTTGGAAACACTTATTTCTTCCTTTCTGGTCATACACAGTCCATTATGACAGCATGCTATAACTCACTCCAGACTGACCCAAACAGCTTGCATGGTAGCTCAATGGATGACTCCAGGCTAGGCGCACCTTCTCCTTATTTTATTTTATTTTTTGGATCCCTCCAACATGCAAATCGCAGCCCCTTAGGTGATTGGCGCTACTCCCCAAGCAGCCGAACAGCCATCAAAAAATATCTCCTTTGGGTATCTTTGTTTCCCTGTTTGCTGCAGCAACAAAATACTGATAAATAACGGTGCCTCTCTGACTAATAAGCACAAACTTGGTCCCTGAATGAAACCAACTGTAAGAGCAAGATCAACTGATATTTCACAGCCTCTGATGTTGTTGTACTAGAATCCCACGTTTTCTTGTACCGATACCTCTGATCACTGCAGAAGAATCTTCTGCTGAAACCCTTGGCCAAAACTCCTCTCAGAGCTCCAAACAAAATATCAAGACTTAGCATAATGAAAAGAAGACCTAAAATCTTCTTTTATCTTCTCCTCTTAGGGTTTGGCACGATTTTCAAGAAAGGTACGATTTTGGCATTAAATGAAATTCTTAACTTTTATTATTTATTTTTTACTATTGAAGTATCAAAAATAAATCACTTTCAATTTAATATAAAAATTGGCCCCATCTGATGAGAAATAGACCCTCAAGTTATAACTTAAAGTGACTTTTAAGACATTAAAACATTAAAGTTCGCCATTTAATATTTAATTTAAGTAATTAAATATTAATATCTCTCTAAGTATCCATCAGAATTGCATGCCGTCAAAACTGGAGACTGCCAAACCATACTCTACCCCTGCCCAACCCACTGGCTATAATAGCAGGACTGCTAAAAATAGAAAGTATCTCAACTGGAGTCCTGGAGACCCCAAACAAAAGACAATCTTAGAGTGCTTACTCTGAAGATGAAGAATCAAACTCCGAAGGACCCTCTAACCAACCTCATCAGCCTACGAGGGTCAGTGATAGGCTAATCTACTCAACTGACAGATGTCAACTAGAAGGGGACATCACAGCTGTTCATGGCACATCATGGTTGCAAGTGCAAACATAAAACAAAATAAAATTGCAAAAGAATACGTACAAAAACAATGAATAGTCAACTTACTTGAAATGACGTTGTTTTGATGCTCTTTGTTGGTGTAAATAATTATTCATCTTGTATATTATTACACTTTACTTAAGTTTACTTAGGTACATGCATTTCATAGTAGTTTGGGTATGAGACACTTGGGTGTTGCAACATTGGGATAGTGTGTGTAGGAAAATTTCCACCTTTTATGGTGTTGATCTTATCTTCTTGTTACATTCCATCTCATGTGGAATATTTTATTGTTTCTCCTACCTACCCACACCTATTTCCTACCTACCCTTGTTTCTTATTGAGCCACATGTCATGTTTGTGTGCTCACATTTCCATATAGCCTTGCTTAATAAGCAGGTTCATCTACATTGTTTGTACAGGCAATCATTGAACATCTTGTAATGATCCAGTTGATCATATTTTGCATCTTGATAGAATACAGTTTATTCCTATCATCCATTTTGTTCTTTCTTATTTGTGCTTTCCATTGCCTCTAGATATTGGCAAAATCTCACATCTCTTATCTCCTCACTGCTGTTCGCTGTTCTCTTCTCTTCTCACAACTGTTATCTTTGTCTCCTTTTTCACAATATACAAAATGGAAAAATGGTTTATTTTGTTTTTATTGTTACTGTGATTATTTTAGGTTAAGAGGTGTGGGGGTCCTTGTGGTGCCCCTCTTACCCTTTTTTCTCAAATTTTGTGGTTTTTTTAAATGCTTTTTATGTTTCTAATCTATCCTCAAAATGTCCAATACACGTTCCAGGTCAAAATACATACGAGACACATTCTCAGGGTACATTGATAATAATCAATGTTCCACGGCCGTTGGGGACGGGGAGACGGGGGGACGCGGAGACGAGCTTCGGGGACGAGGGTACAAGGGAAAAAGTTTTGGGGATGGGTTTTGGGGACGAGGGGACTTGGGCCTGGGAGGGGGAAACGTGTTTCCGTGGAACACTGATAATAATTCAAACTACAAGGACCATAGCCTAAAATCACACATAACAAAACACTCAGCCATGTACCAAGACGCATTCTCAGAGTACATAGATAATAATTCAAGCTACAAGGACCATAGCCTAAAATCACACATAACAAAACACTCAGCCATGTACCATAAAGAGTCTGCAGGGCTGTGGTTTACTAGGGGCTGTGGTCTAATGGAAAAATGGGGCACCTTTTGTCAAAGGGATCGAGACTCAAAAACTAAGCAGGCATGCCTCCTCATGCTGATGTGGCTTGTGTAACATACTGGAGTATACTTTACATGGTTTAGTAATCTGATGGAGGTGTAGAGAGTTTGTTAGCTTCACATCTAAGGAATATTGCACTATGGTAAGGAGGCCCACACTGCAATAATTTATGAACACATTTAACCTTGTCAAACAAAAACCATGCACCATAAAGGCAATTCAACAGTAACAAAAGCAGCATGTCTGTTACATTTCATTGAAGTAATACACAGCAGAGCATAATCACAATTCTCTTTCTGCTAAATAATAATTCGTAAATAAACACCTCCAACTCTTCAAAACAATGTCGCTTCTGACAATACTTGAACCCACTTGAGCATCTTTTTGACAACTATAAAGATAGGGTGGCAAGAACATTATATATATGATAGAAGCTAAAGTCATGACATGATATGCTATAAATTGGTACCCTCACACAGGAAATGTTTGTGCAATAAAATACTCAATAAGATTTATGCATTGTTGGTGGAGGAAAGTTCATGTTCATTGATTACCAAACGTTTCAAAGTATGGCTACTGGTATCCAAATTTGAAATTATGTATTCCCAATCTGAAGATTTTTTCGAATCAAGAGACGTACATTAGTGAGTCAGGTTAGCACTGAAGATTACAATCTTGAATGATAACATTTTCTCTAATAGGCATCCCAAAAGAAAAAATATCCTCCACATGTGCTAAGGGTTCTTGTATATACCAGCCACAATAATCTAGTAAGGGTCAGCATTCTGATCTGGGGCTATTTGTCGAGTACATGAAATGATATGTACTGGCCACATAAGTATCTTTCTGCCTCATCCACGATGCAGTAGCAGACTTACTTCTGAACACATTACAGGAGAGAGAGAAGCAGATAGAAGGAGCTGCTCAAGCTACACCTGAAGCAGAAAATGTGTTATGTAAGGGCCCAATCTTTACTAATAAATGCCAAATTATTCTGATGAATATGGATGGATTATTTGATTATACAATTTAAAATTTTACATATATCTTGTCTTCCAAATCAAATTACTCTTCTAGCTCTAAAAAGGCATTGTTCTGGAGTTTTAGTGTTTTTACCTTGCTTTAAAAAGGTATTTGTTCTAGATCTTTTGTAATTCTGAGTTGCTCTCAGCATTATAACTGATTGGAAAAATTCAACTCTGTCCTCTTCGGCTGCTATTCAAGTTTATGACAATATTGTAACATGAAATGGCAATATAGCCTTGTGTTCCACTCTAAGGTTTAGCCAGGTGGAAGTAGCTAAAGTATTTATGGATAAGGATCTCAATCTTATTGCTACAAAAGATGACAAAGAGAAAACTTTGTTATATATGGTTCTTAAGAAAGTGTATTGATGTGGTTAAAGAAATACTATTGATGTGGTTAAAGAATTAATAATTATTGAATCTTCCATTGTTGGTTTACGGGAAACTACAATAATTACAGCTTTGTACATGGCTACTAGAAAGTAGCAAGACCAAATGGTAAGAAAGCTACTGATGTACCCATACATCTGCGCTAATCATTTAAAGAAGTTGACATAAACAATATTGCCCAAAACAAAACAAAACAATAAACTATCCAGCGCTGAAAAAACATACAGGAATCAAATACACATTCAGAGAGGCTGGAGTTGAGAGCAAAAATATTATTACCCAATCTAAAGACATACAAGATGTTGAAAATGCTTGATGCACTTACCCAGCTTGTCTGGCCTTTTAAAACATAAAACAGTCACTAAATTTGCAAAGGAATAGGAAACATTATACATACCATAGAGAAGGGATAAACATGAGTCGCTAAAATTGCAAAAGCAAAGAAATAAACCAAACAACCAACTGCATTACAAATGTTGACACTTTTATTGCTACAACTGCTTTTGCAGTTACAATTACTGTACCTGGTTAAAATACGGAAGCAGACCTAGATGTTGGGGAGAATGACAGCCAATAAAGCTAGCAATTCAAGTAAAAAGACAGACAGCAACCAGTAACGATGCACTTCTAAGCAACAGTGTGAAATTTGAATGATGCTGCTGATATTGACCAAACTATTTGGTGAACAATGAAGTACAGGTAGCCTGTGAAGACAATTAAGTGCAGCATTCATACTCATTGAGTAAATAAGACCTCAGATGAACCTCCTAAGCAAAAGTTTATTTCTTTGTCTGGTGTATGGAAAAAACCATGTCAACTATAGTACATTTTGCTTTTAAAGGCTTTCTATAAGTTATTTTGAAATTTTCCAGCGCCATTCTTATTATTCCAAATATATTCATCAAAACATTTCACATTTCAGTTTTAAAGGACCTTTTTACTTGGATTTCAGCTTGATTTTTTTTCATTTTTTATGAGTTCCAGATGTGGGTACATAAGACTAGAATAGCTAAACTGTTGCAGAATATCTCTAACAAATATTGTTCATGTTCCCTTCCATAATTTGAATTGATAGAATCAAAATATTAGTGATGCAAAAGAAAGTATATGTTACCTTCCAGGGATCTTGAAAGTGGCCCCGTTTGTAGAAGTTCCAACAGCAATGTGGCCCAACTATATAAATGGCAAGCAATTCAGAAATTCTTGCTTCAAAATATTCACACAATATGTACTGACAGCTAATGAAATGCAGCAGAGGTTGGTTAAAGTTGCTCACTTTATCAATTACTGCCATAGAAATAGTATCATGGTTATGACGGCTAATGTGCTCTGAACCCGTATTGGCATTGGCCAAGATGCTGCCTCTATCAATGGTTTCTTTGTTATCACATGCATAATAATTTTTCTGCAGATCAGATACTCCTATTACGGGCCGGTAAGGTCCACATCCATTGACAGGAATTACATTCTTCCGAAAATTTGGTTCACAGTTATTTTGCTTCCATTTTGCCCACTTTTCCAATGATTCTGGTGAACTCAAATTTGTTGGTCCTGGAAGCCCCATGGAGAGAGCAAAAGTGGAAGCTCGATTGCCAACAAGCAGAGTATGCTGGGTGTATTCACTAACTAGTTTTGCTGCCCTAATTGCCCCTTTGACAAACTGCATGCTAGCTACAGCCCCAACCTCCATTGTCACCTGACACAACCCTTGGAATGATAAACTCCAATTTCAGTATTCCTGTCAAAAATAAAATGCTAAATTTTGCATAATATTAAATTTTAAAAACTGACAGGAATTTGATCAGAAGTTTTACCCCATTCATGACCATGGCATCAAGGGTAGTTTCTCCATTTTCATCTGGGCTACCACCAGGACCAACTGTAGCCACAACAAACAAGAAAACCAACCTTCAACAAAGTAAACATTCTAGAAGTGACAACATGTTGCATACAAGTCAACTGAGAAATCTGGATACAAATCATTTGCTATACAAAGCGTGAAGGAAAAATAAATTTGAACGACATGTACAAATCGTAATTGTTAAATATACATTAATAATATTATTGTAACAAGGATAATTCTGAGAGAAAATATATCTGATAATACATGGAAGATGGTCTCCGCCACCATTTTCCACCTAAACATTCAATTATGCCAACGTGACCTCTGAGAAAGGAGTACTTCATTGCAAGTGTTTGAAAATACTGCTCTTCAATCAAAGAATTCCACTAGCAAATTGGCTATTGCCACTACATAATATATCTGAGACCAAGTATGCAAAGCACAGATACAGAAAGGATCCCAAATTTAGGACTAAGGGTTAGACGGTACAAATATTTTCAAATATCTGTGTTTAGATAATATATGAAATATAATTTAAAAAATAGAGGTAAAGTTGGAAGCAGATGCAGTTGAAGGTATTGCAAAGGAGCCAAGGATGCAGCAGTACACATGTTTTTCAAATATATTTATTTCAAAATACAAATGCAAAAAGCAAAGACAAAGATAAAAACAAGCTTTAGATATAAAATGAATTAATATTTGAAGTTTCACAACCAAAAAATGGTCTTTGCTGTTCCAAAAGAAGATTTTCATGGCATAGTGCAATGGTTAAATCATGGCATTGTTGTTGTAGCCACCAAGGTTCAAACCCCCACAGAGCTATTGTGATCGCACGCATTGTGCTCCCATTGGTCCATTATGCTCGTAGGCTTGAACCTTCACGTTGAAGTTATTGGCATTCATGCTGATGACTTCATGCTCCAAACCCTCACTGGGCTAGTGTGCTCGCGAGCTTTCTGCCCCTACTAGGCTACTGAAGTCATGGGTTTGGACTACTCATGTTAATGCAATGTGTTCATGTGAAGGATGGGATCCCCCAATTGCAGCCTCACCTGGTTTAGGCCAGGCAAAAAATTTCCATGTTACCAATCAAAAAAAAAAATCATTCCAAAGCTTCATACTGATGATGGATAGTGACAATTCTTCAAAAAACCATTTTAAAACTGCTTCTCACAACTGATAGAATGAAAGAAAAGGAACTGTTACCGAAACAATGCTCTACTTGTAAGATATCTCAAAAAAATCCAAGTTTGGAGGGATCACAGTGGCCTTTATCCAGCAAAACTCGCTGCTACAAGAAAATGTGATAAAGTCTTAAGCTTTAATTCTGTGATTCAAAACTAAGGACCTTTTTCCCTCATTGGCCTTATATAGGCTCCAGCACACATAGTAGATCAAAAGCCTTGTACAACCTCAAAACTCTACTTGGACTCAAGAATGAGGGTAGAATCTGATAAGTATGGAGCAGGGGTCCTGATTTGGCTTTACGCATATCTTGAAACATATGTATATCAAATATTAAAAAAGATTATTATAAATTCAAATTTGAAGTTGTTAACCACATTTAAGGATCACATCCAACAGCACGTTGGATAGGTGCAGTGGTTATATCAGGTGAGTTCAATGACAAAGATCAAATAATTAATTAAGGTGTATCTTATTACAGAACTATCTCAAATTTGATGTGTGCTAAGCTGCAGCATAGTGCTAAGTTGGAGTGCTTACTCTTGCAATAGCCAAGTCCAAACCCCAACAAGTGTATGATAATGCAAAAATGCTCTGTGTTAGGTAAACCCTATTAAACAAAAAGGAACCAAAACTATCTTGGATTTGGTGAGGACTGGATGTAAAATAGCCAACCCAATAACTGTTTCAATTGGTGTAAAGCCTGGTAAAGATAAACTGATGTCTCCCACTAGAATTTAAGAATTCCTTGTAGAAATTCATTTTCCCTTTGAATAATAAAATGTTTGAGGCAAAAGATGAGGAACAAAAAAGTTTCATTCTATAAGCAAAGGTTTCAATTCCATAGGCAGGCACCTTGTGGTAGCCATAGGAACACTTTAGAAGATCTATAAACTGAGAACTAGGAGGATATTCCTCACACGAGTTCACCATCAATGGATCCTCTTGCAGAAACCCTGCAAAAACATTCAAATGCAGACTATTCAACCAACAATGAATAACATAGCACTGTTTCTAATTTAGTCAGGCCTTAAGCATGTATTGAAAGGCAATAACAAAGCTAAACCAGAGATAGTGAAACGTCCCCTTTTGGGATTGCCCAAACTCTTGCCCTAAAATCACAAGTTCCATTAAAATAAGAAATGTGATATAGTTAAGTTATAACTTTACCAATTAAATGTTTTAAGTAAGATAAATCTTGGTTTAGGTCCTGCGATCATGTTAGACAATATTGGAAACATAATTCATAAAACAGATTATTTCCACAAGAGTTAGGGATCAAACATTTATATATTAATAATCATCTTTACCATTAGACAAAACATGTAACATCTAAGCTCATTTTTAAAGTCCAACCATAATAGGGATTGAATGAAAGGAACATGATAGGGTGCCCAAAGCATCCCTCACACTAGGCCCAAGGGTGGATACAACGCCCCCTTGGCCCACAAGTGGCAAACACATCAGTCATCCAACATAGGGTGGCCTACCTAGTGGAGAAGCTCATCTCTGCCCTCCCGATTCGTGTCACCTTATTCACCTGCCTATGATTGTGACTTCTCCAACAACCAACCATCGTAGAGGTTGGAGAGGAGACCGCAAAAGGGTGCCCAGGAATCCTCCTATCTAAGCCCAGGACGGAATGCAATACCTCCTTGGCCCACATATGGCAGATACATCAGTCACTCATCATGGGGTGGCCTACTTAGAAGGGGATCTCGTATCTACTCTCCCTCCTTGTATTTCCTTCTCACCTCCACATGGTTACTTGTTGGGGGAATAAATAATTTAATAAATAAGGATTAGCATTTCATACTATTGCATATACAAAACATATGAAATTAAGTATCAAATCTATTATTCCATTGCGTACCAAAACATTTGTAGAATACAAGTTATTGCAGATTTCTTTAAGAATGCTGAGTGCAGATTAGATGTTGTTTTCTGATTTTCCTTTTCCTGATTCGATGCCCTTCATCAAAGACATATAAAAGGATATTAATTACTTGCTGGATTACCAGTCTGCTTGATTACTGTTCGCAGATTTGTATTTATGTAATTATGTTCTGATCTCTTGATTAAATGTTCAATGGAGTGAACGGCTAGTTCGCTGCCTGCCTGAAGAACCAGCAAAAGAGACAAAATTGGCTTTCCAAGTGGATTCAAGGCCTGCAATTTAGTCTCGGTGACTCATGAGATGTCCCATTCCATCCTAGAAGTTCTCTTGAATTTATCAAATCCTTCCATATCCAAAAATCTACTGTTACTGACAAATTCCATGAAGTTAATGCATGAGGCTAATCCATAGACCGAAAATAGCAACCACGATCTTGATGAGTTTTCAACTTAACCCAACTATTCAGATCATTAAAGATAAGAGTTAAATTTATAATGCACAGAACTAAGCTGACCCCTATGCCACGAAGGCACCTAAATTGGGGGTTGTACGTAACCATGCTATCAACCCAAGCTCACCCCATTTTCTGTACCATTTGTATCATGACATTTATCGTAACGTTCATACAACAAAATTACTGTGTAATTGCAAAGGGGTCACTAAGAAGAGTTCAAACATAGTCAAATCCACTCATCAAATAAGGCGGCCCATGGTTCCCAGGCTAGGTTGTGGCCTAAGAACTTAAGAGTACTCTTCAAAAAACTTCAAAATATGGTTCAAGCTTCTATCACACCCTTACATGCCACCTATAATCTCACCCAA
Source organism: Cryptomeria japonica (assembly GCF_030272615.1). NCBI lineage: Eukaryota > Viridiplantae > Streptophyta > Pinopsida > Cupressales > Cupressaceae > Cryptomeria > Cryptomeria japonica. The sequence goes on from NC_081413.1 coordinate 648,155,356, forward strand.
TATTTATCAAGCCAAAAGAATCCTTTTCAGCTTAAAAAATTAGTGTAGACTTTCAGAATAGAAGGTTACCCGTGCCATCGCAACCAAGATCTTCACAAGCTGAGCAGCCCTCTACGACTGCATCTACAGAAGATAGCCCATTCTGCACCGCATTCCAGGCTGCCCTAACTGCTTCCTTGAAGGGCCATGTGCTAACTACAATCGGGTAATTGTTCTCAACCTGCCAATTATTCACACAACCATCGGAGAATTTGAAAATCCATCTCAGCTAATTCAAAGAATCAAACAAAATGAAAAGTATACCAAGTCAGTAATAGCGGATACGTATTCCCACTAGAGGTTTGGGAGTTCGATTCATAGTGACTGTTTTTAGGAACTTGCCTGTGAAAAGACAGTATGGGTTGCGTAAGCTGCAGAGCATAGCAGAATCAAAGAAAACAATACTGGGCAGACACGAGGCACTGAAGTAGCCATTAGCATTGCCACTGAAGCAGCCTGTGCTCCTTGTGCTTTTGTTAGGTCGATGTATATATGCAGAAGTGTATATATTTCTGGCCTCGTTGAATAATAGGTTCGCTCTAGTAGGTCCAGTTATTTCGGAGCATACGTCAGGAAGCGGTTCTATGGAGGCTTGACGGTTTGTATTTATAAAAGGATAGGCTTAATTGGAATATTACTAAAAATAGTTAGTAGGCTGATGTGTACATGAGCTTTAAGTGAAAACTTTTAAGTTGTGGTTTAATGAATTTTTTAAAATAAAATTAGTATTTAAAAATAAATAAAAAATTAAATAATTAAATATTAATTTGATTCAAACGTAATTTGTGAATGTCTTTAGTTGCTTGCGAGGATTAAACAATTTGTGCAAAAAAATTCATATCATTAAACAATCTATAAAAAGATAAATTAGCAATCTATTGGAAGCTTCTCAAGGAATGAAGTGAATTCTCATAATGTAATTTACTAGCAATTGCACTCTGGTGTACAATGGATACATTGAAGACCTATGGAAGGTCAATTAGGTAAAATTTTGATTTATTTCCTACATATAATTGTGCAGTACATGAGATCAATTGGTATGTCATTTAGCAAATAATATTGTTTGTGCAACAAAGGTCTCATTAGAGAAGTGATAGCTTGAAATAAACTATGCATCTAGTTATGGGGTTCCAAGCGTGACTTAAAAAAAACTATAAATTAAAAAGATAATTAGGCTCGTGTTATTGTAATAAGGGGAGAGGGAGAGAGGGAAAGATAAAGGGAGAAAGAGCAAGAGAGAGATGGGTGAGGAGATAGAGATAGATATGGACATGGACATGGACGTGGAGATAGATATAGAGATGGAAGAGATAAATATAGAGGGATAGAGAGGGAGACATAGAAAGATAAGGATAGAGATATGAAGTGATATAGAGAGGGAGGGGGGATATATGTAGGGTAGAGAGATGAAGAGATAACAATTTAGAGATGGAGGGAGAGATGAAAGAAGAAAACTAGATCAGCTAAAGATAAAGAGGCAAAGAGATGTAGATCTGGATGTCTAAGAAGAGGGAGAGAGAGAGATGGATGGATAAAGAGTCAAACATGATGTCTAGGAATAGAGGGGGAGAGAGAAAGAGGAAGACATATATATATATATATATAGAGAGAGAGAGAGAGAGAAATAGGGGAGTGTAATGGAGGAAAATAGGGTTCACTAGCTTAGGCATGCAAACTAGGGAACTAGGCCTACTTCCACTTTAATTGCATTTAGAATATGAAACCACCAAGAGATAAGTATGATTGACTAACACTTTGTAAAAGAGATGTAATTCAATGTCATACTCTTAGGGATTCTATTCCTTTGTTGCTTATAAGTGATTGATTGAATGATTTGATAAACTAGGTGATTAAGATATAAGTCTAAACAAATGATATTGACTGATCTAGAAAGTGTAAAATTTAAGAATGAAAGGAAATTAAGTGGTGCACCAGTAATTGAACCAAAATGTGGTGACCTATGTCGTCTTGGATTTTCTGGACTTTCCAAAAGAGTTTTGCACCTAAGAAATTGAACCTAGACTCTAGAGGGTCTATACTTTCTCTCTACCAAATTTCAATTGATTTTGGGTGGACTATGGTGCCCCAGGAACTATAGTCCTAGTACTATGGCGTCCTAGGCAACTTAGTCCTAGGTTTCTAATTAAATTAAAATTTTGAACTTGTGGCAGTGTAAATTTCTTATGTCGGAATCTAATCTGGACCTAGATATGCACACACGAAGAGAAATGGTGTTTGGGGTTGTAGAGGGGCTTGCCTTAATCAAACCTCAGGGTGAGACATAACCCTATGGCAGTGATAAAATGATATAGAAGTCTAAATTTGAATGTCTGAAAGGAAATGCTTGAATTGAAACAATTATATCTCTCATTAATGATGCAGTACTCTTAGGATAAGTTATCCATGTGTTTATACAATAGCATGATTAAAACATCATGAAATCACAAATAAAACAATGTTTGAAGATGCCTTGAAGTATCTTGCTTCTCCTTGAATCAAATCTGCTCTTGAAGTCTTGATGATGATATGCTCATGAGATATGTTTCTCTCTTCTAGTTGAGAGAGAGAGAGAGAGGACTTTATACTTCATCAAGCATTTTGAGGTGTAAAACTCGGAGCAAGCTAACAAAGTAAAATATTTCCAATTTAACCATACTAATATGGTTCAAATTTGAGTCAAAACATTGGGAAGCGGGCTAATCTAATCAACATTCTCTCTCCAATGCGGGCCTAAATTTAAACACCAACGTTGGAATGTCGATGATAGGCTAGGATTAAATATAAATTAGGTTATGATGTCGAGGTAAGATATGAAAGGCCACACATGTTGAAATAGGGCCTAGATAGGTGAGGAAAGAGGAAATAAAAGAATTAAAGGGCACACCTATGATTAAAGGCCTAAATAGGATTTTGGTGAGATCTAGTTAGGAGAGGAACCATGATATTAATTAAAATATTAATCTAAATTAATAAAAAGGTCCTATAATGTATAGAGGAATGAGAGATACTAAAATGAGTGTTAGCAAAGCGTGAAATTGGACACCCTAATTAATGGTATACAATTTACAACACTACATTTAGCCCCCACTTTAGTTGAGTATGATAGTCATGATATAGTAGATGTGAAGAGATGGAGCATCTAAGAGCGAAGCAAACTAGGGTTAGGATAACACTGAGGGATGATCAAGCCCCCAAGCATAGGTCCTATAAACCCATACGAGTAACCTTCAAATATACATGAAACAAACAACATTGGCACTAAAACACAATATTCCAAGTCAACTAGTTGAAGAGACCTCTATAATCAAAATGTCTCAACAGCTAATATCATTCTCTACATGTTATTGCAAGAGCACATGTGAACATATAATAAGAACAAGGGCGTACACCAACTGAAGGGAGAAGATACCATGATCCAATGCTATCAAAGTGTGCTATGTTATGGGCTCATGGTAGAGAGAGAGAGAGAGAGAGAGAGAGAGGAGTTGATGGGCAAGCAAGTTGTGTTATTTTAGTCAAATCATCTTAAGAGAGGGTTTTGGTACAAATAAAGTCAATGGGCTAGCAAGTTGTGTTATGATATTCAACCAATCCCAGGGATAACCAAGGAAAGCATTGTATCCAAGGAAATCTGCTAAAAATGGCATAGAGGAGAGTCATCTAGCCCTAGCAAGTTATGTTATTCTAGTAGAGTCGACCTAAAAGATTTGAATAAGGATAACCAAACAAAGCATGATGTTCAACAAAAAATCTCTTTATATTTAAAATAAGGAGGTCATATATATGCCCCCCACCCGCTTAAGATGGAAATATAGGACAATGTTGACATCTCAAGGAAGATAAAAACAAGGATAAACACCTTTAACATTGAGGAGATATCCTCTAAGAAACGGTGTACATATAATCCAATCCAAAGAGGAGATAACTCTTATGAGGCAAAGAAGAGATAGTTATAAAGAGAGATCTTGCAACAAGTGTAAAGAGATCATTTTGAGGGATGCAAAAGAGGAGGAACGTATCTTTGCTCAAACAAATCTACCCCCAATAGAAGATCTTGAACAAAAGTAACATTATGGACTAAAAGAGGGGAAGGAAAACAAGAATTCACACTTTTTTCATTGCCAGGTAAAGGGATTTTTGATGAAGGATAACACACTCTTGGTCCCAAGTGAGGGATTTGTTTATCATAGACATATACTTTAGAGAGAGAGAGAGAGAGAGAGAGAGAGAGAGAGAGAGAGAGAGAGAGAGAGAGAGAGAGAGAGAGAGAGAGAGAGAGAGAGAGAGAGAGAGAGAGAGAGAGAGAGAGAGAGAGAGTCCCTGAGAAAAACAAACAATTCTTTGCAAGAAAGGACATCACATGATAAACAAATGCCACTCAACCATGAGAAAGTGGACCCTTAGAAAGGATATGAGATTGAAGCAATACCCTTGATGCGGCCAAGTGTGGAGACAAGGATAAGAAATACTATTTTGTGGCTCACAAAGTATGATTGCACCTGAAATTGTACCACCATGAATGACAATGAACCCCCAAGAGATAGGCTAACAACGCCACATAGTGTGGAGCAACATAATAGGAACTTAAATGTTATTTAAAAAAAACATAATTGAAATACCACTCATTGTCAGTTGTTACATAAATTATATCATTATCAATAAGGTTTTGAATTTTATAATACAAAGTTTGACATTCATTAGTAGAGTGCTCATGATATTGATGATACATACAAAAAGGAAGGTTTTTAATATCTCAAGTCTATGTTCCTTTTTTCATTTGGGTCGGGTAATTGACTTGGCACATAGAAGGTTAGACAAAATTCTTTCTTGGTTAAAGTTCAAGGCATGGATAGCATAGATGTTGTAGACGATAGGGGATGATGTTAAAAACCTAAACCTTCCATATTCAAGTGTGATGTAGGTCTCTCAAAATTATTGATGCTTTTTTGCACACATCCTAAACCATGTCCAAGATTAAAAGTTAAAATGTTAGGAACTTCATATTCTCCCACAAAAGATGGTGTAAAATCTAATTACCAATCATCTTTAAGGAGTTTCTCTTGAGGGGTAGGAGATGGTGTATCAAATTGTATTGATGAAGGAGTAGAAGAATGTTCCAATTGTAAGCAACTTTATAATTTATGATCATGTTCAATGGCATACAAAATATTGTTGTAGACGAACTTGACTTTACGATGAAGAGTCAAAGAGACAAATTGCATAGCATGAAGCTAAGGTCTACCTAGAAGAAGATTATAAGTAAGGGTATCAAGCATGGCATGGATAGGTGTAGTTAAAGTAACCAAACCTATTGTGATAGGTAAGGTTAAGGTACTCGATGATTTTTGAGCAACATTGTCAAAGCCACAAATAGAAAGGGAATCAAGTTGAATAAGAGAAGTATCCATATTTATTTTATGTACTAAATTAATACTACAAACATTAAGATTGAATCCATTGTCAACTAAGGTTCTTCTAATATCATTTTTGTTAATAAGGACCACAATCATGAGGGGATCATATTGACTTTAAACCTCTAAAGAAGGCAACTCATATTGGGAGAATGTAATGTTAGTTTTAGTTGCATTCATACACTCCAACAAGGTTGTCACTTCATTAGGTCCCACGGGAGGAGGAAGAAAAGTTTCGTAAAGCATCTTGAAGCATAATATGGTATGTGGGTGAAAGTTGAATCAAGTCTGAAGGGGATATCTTAGAAGGAGTAGTGTGAATTTTTTCAATAATATTATACTCCTTACCAACTTGTTGTGAAGCATGAGGGGAGTGGAGGAAGAAAAGGTTGAGGAGGGGGAAGAACCATTGAATCTTGCTTATTGTTTTGAGTTTTATATGTGTGAGCAACTACGTGATAATCAGGTTATTAAGCACTCTATACCAATATCATTGGTTTGTTTTGAGGTTGGAGGACATCTTGATAAATATGGACAACAATCTTAGGCTTCTCATTACCCAAAGCATGGGTGGTATTGACTTGGTTGGGTTATTTGTTCTCAAAGGTTTCATCTTTGGAAGGGAGAGCATCAAGGAAATTGTTAGTGATTTCATCCTCTTTCTCCAAGGTATCTTTACGAATAAGACAAGCTTTAGGAAAAGGACAAACATAATTCATTAATGTTTTATCTTTAGTGGGGAATCCATTGAAATGAAAAGAGTATGGTATCACTAGGAAAGTAGCTACAACATCATCCACTTTCACCAAATGGTCCTCATGGGGGAGGTATTTTTTTAAAAATATGATCATTCTCCAAAGTGTTGTCCTTAGGAGGGAGATCTTTGAAGGAAGTGTTCAAAATCTCTTCTTGCACCAATGTTCCCTCATTAGCGGTACCAATTTTGGGAGGGTAAATCATAGCTATGAATGAAAGGAAGAGCTAAGTTATCATCATATGCATGAAAGTGAACATTGTGAACATCTTGAACCTTGAAATTAAACTAACAAAACAAGATAATAATTCCATATGCACTTAGGATCAAACAAGAAACTCATATGCCATATTAAAGATGCGATAAAATCAATGTTCACTTAATGTATGCAATGAAACTATATAAAATTATATTTAAAAATCAAAAAAATATGCAGCTGCAAGAAGAGTCAGGTTCACCAAAATGTAATAAAGGAAAATAGGGTTTGCTAGATAAGGCATGCAAATTAGGGAACTAGGCCTACTTCTGCTTTGATTACATTTAGAATATGAAGCCACCAAGAGATAAGTATGATTGACTAACATTTTTTTTTTACTAAGGCTTTGTACAAGAAATTCAATTCTTGATATCATACTCTTAGGGCTTCTATTCATTTGTTGTTTATAAGTGATTGATTGAATAATTTGATAAACTAGGTGGTTAATATCCAAGTCTAAACAAATGATATTGAATGATCTAGAAATTGTAAACTTCAAGGAAAAAAGGTAAATTATATGGTGCACCTTTATTGACCCAAAATGGGGTGGCCTATGTCATCTTGGGTTTTATGGACCTTCCAAATGAGTTTTGGACCTAAGAGACTGAACCTGGACTCCAGAGGGTCTATACCTACTCTCTTCCAAATTTTAGTTGATTTCGGGTGGACTATGATACCCTAGGTGACTTAGTCCTAGGTTTTTTCAGATGAAATTGAAAGTCTGAACCTATGACAGCGTATTGAGATGATTTATCTTGCTAAAATTTTATCTGGACCTGGGTCTACACATAAGAAGAGAAAAATGGTGTTTGAGGTTGCATAGGGGCTTGCCTTAGTCAAACCTCAGACTGGGACTCAACCCTCCAATATTAATAAAATGAAATAGAAGTCTAAATTTGAATACTTGAAAAAAAATGCTTGAATTGAAACTATCATACCTCATACGATGATGCAATTCTGTTAGGATAAATTTTGCATGTGTTGATGCGATAACATGATTAAAACATCATGAAATCATAAATAAAACAATGCTTGAAGATGCCTTGAAGCATCTTGTTGCTCCTTGAATCAGATATGCTCTTGAAGTCTTGATGCTCACGAGATGTGTTGTTCTAAAAATCTCTCTTCTAGTTGAAAGAGAGAGAGATAAAGAGACCTATAGACACCTAAAATTGTCATGTCTAATTAAATAAATATCTTTATTTATTTAATTACTTTAGCCTAATTCTTCTATTAATTAAATAAATCTTTATTTATTTAATTAATTCATTTATCCTCTTCTAGCCTTATTTCTCATTTAAATAAATACATTTATTTATTTAAATTATCATTTTCCTAAATTAAATAAATATTTTATTTATTTAATTTGATCCCACTTCTTCTATTGATTAAATGAATATTTATTTATTTAATTAATTCAATAACCTTTTATACCTATGACACATGTCATTCATCTCTTAATTCCTACACCACCTACCCTCTCATTATTTTTTTATTTTCTCTACCTAACCTCTAATCATAGCCGACCATTTATCTTTTACACCTCTCAATCTTATCCCTCTATTTCATATAGTGTCTTCTATATAAGGAGATGCTTCCTTCATTATCAAACTACCCGATGATTACTCGACTGCACTACGCCTTTGAACTTTCATATGTGATCCTACTTGCAACCACATTTCTATTCTTTGTTGAGCTCTTGTGCACATAAAATCTGAGAGCAAATATATCAAGCAAGATCAATGGAGATCCAAACCCTATTAGGCATGTGGTGGTATAATCTTTGTGATTTCATTTGATTTGCATTGTCTTAGGTAATCTTCATATGTTATGGTGGATCTTTGTTGTTGTTAGGCTAGGGTTTTGTGGTTGAATTCATTTAGTCTTTCAATATTGTTGTTATCCACTTTTCACCATAAACATTTTGGCACGCCCCATGGGACATGGATTTTTGTTAGATCTGTGTTTTTTTTGCAGATTTTTCTAACCCTATATTGTTGTTTTGTAAAACAATTTGGAGAATAAACTTGTGCAGCTAGGATTTTGGACACAAAATCAAGATCTTGGACAGATTCGATCATATCTCACAAACGGCTTTGAATTTTGGCATCAAATGTTTTTTGCAGGTCAGGAAAATTATCGGAAATGTTCAGTAAAAATTTCAGATTTTTTGGATCAAAGTTTCATTTTATATGATTTTTTTATGATTTTTCATAAAAAATTAATTTTGAGAGAAAATTAGTGAATTTTTTGGATTTTCTTACATTTTTGGAAATCTCTCAAAATTATACACAGGATCTGTTCTTTGTGATTTTAAATCTGATGCAAAATCATTCCTCAAAAATCGGATCTTTAAAAATTAGGGTTTTGCATTATTTTACTCATATCTCACAAACTGCTTGGATTTGTTGCAGAAATTTTTTTATGCAGGTTTGGAAGACCATCAAGACTGTCCAGTAAAAAATTCAGATTTTTTGGACTGATTTTGCATTTTATATGAATTTTTTATGATTTTTCATAAAAAATTAATTTTTGGAGCAAATTAGCAAATTTTTTGGATTTTCTTACATTTCTGGAAATCTCTTGAAATTTTACAGGTGGTCTTTTTATTAATGATGAATCAGATCTTTGAATTGGTCAACAAAACGCATTGTTGAAGGCCCTTATTTCACAAAGTCTTTTGGATCTAAAATTTACCTAACTTGTGTGCTTGCATGAAGGGGTGATCATTTGAAACAATCCAAACTACTAATAAATCTTTGTTGCAGGACCTTGACAAGGATTTTATTTTGATCTTTATTGTGCCTTGTTTTCATATATTATCAAACACTTCAATTGGTGCACTAAAATTGAACCAGTGTCTTTTGTGTCTTAGGCAATAGGCTCTTTCTGTTTCATCTTTAGAGGGTTTGTCTCCCCGTGTGGTCATTAGGACTACTAGTGAGGAGAGGACGACCCAAGTGGTAGCGAGGAAAACCCATCCTCTTCTGAACCACTATAAACAACTGTATTCATGGTGAAAACTATGGATAACGTGTGCTGATTAGTTCATACCGACACTATGTCTCCCCATAAACTCGTTTGATCAAATTTATTTGATCAATTGTAGGGCGTAACCCCTACCGGCTGGGAGCCTTCTATATTTACAGAGCTGAAAGTACCGCATGTATGGCCACACGAGTAGATCCCCTTACTAGCACCTTTTTGTTTTAGAAGCCAAAATCCTTCTAGTTGTTGGGGCAGGAGGTCGGACCTCTGGAGCGACCCACACACATACAGTTCTTAGTAGAGATACAAAGTTCGCCACGGGGATTTTTCATGGGGACTAATGCTTGGCTGCCCTGAGAAGTGAGTGCCGAGGGTGGAGCCAGTGGGGTCAAGCATCTAAGTATCTGCTCTGAATAGCATAGCCTCATGTGGGAATCAACAACTATTGTCCTGGCCAACCATAAGAATTGTGCTTGACTTATTTTGAACAATCAAACATTCAAAACCAAACATCAAAACATTATGTCTTTTGTGTCTTCAAGTGTATGCAAAACAATTTTACATCAAACAACACACTTTCTTTTGAGTCATTTTGAGTCTAAACACTTGCAAACATTGAGTCCTCGTCAACATTGTGTCCTCTTGTTACGAAAAACAGTCAAAAAATCAGATTTGGTCACAACAACAACTTCACAAATTGGAAAAATTTACAATCCAACAAACAAGAACAATCAGTTTCAGACTTATTCAACTTCCTAGGTTATCTCTCTGGGTTTTCATCTAGTATTCAACCTTTTTTGGGGTCTCACAAAGTCCATCATTGCTTTACACCTTACATTACATTCACATTTGTCTAAACTTGAGTCAAAAGGTCACTTGCTTGTCCTCATCATACTTTGTCAACACATTACATACAACAACATTTTGCTAAGTGGTCCCTCATCAAGTTCTATCACCTTTGGGTCTCATTTGGTCTTACTTAGAGTCAAGGTCAACTTACCTCATCAAGAGAAACTATCATCTCTTTGGAAGCCACACCTACTCTACTACATACTTACTTAGTCTTACACTTTGGACATTGCAAGTACACCTCAGATTCATTTACATTCCATCCAATTCTTGGTCTTCCATACTCTTTTTCCATTTTAATCTAGTCTCACACATCTTGGTCAATACCTAGTTCATGGTTGAAACCCATTCCCAAAAATCTAGGAGAGAAGCTAAAGAGGCTCAAGAGTCTGCAAACATGAGTTCCTATGAGTATGACAATGATATCTTTTTCAATTCTGGTCATACTACATTACCTGACATGGATGCCTATAGAAATATTCCAAATGTTGAGAACATGGACACTATAAACAACAATGATACACACAATGACAATATGGACAACATTTCAGTACATTCAGCAGAAGTGGAAGACTCCATTATGGATCCCTAATTTAATCGATTGATTGAGGAAATAATGAGGAGAGATAGACAATACTTCTTACAAGTGATGGCACAAAGTGGAGCCAAGATACCTCATGATTTTGACATGTGTCAAATAATGGAAAATCGACCTTTGCAACAAACTCACTCCAACATGGATCAAAGGAGGCCTAATAGTGGGGGCAATAGAGGACCACATCTTGTGCCTGAATCACCATCATCTTTGTTTCAAAAACCTGAGGTCCCATATACACATGGTCAAGCATATGATACACATAAATACACCGAAGCCGACTTACATAATGAGAGACATATGTCCCTATCCATTTGACAAAAGCATTCCAATGCCTCCATTTTCTACACATTTTGTGACACCTAAGTTTGACAAGTATAGAGGAAAAGGGGATCCTAAGGCACACATAAGACAATTTTTCACAACTTCCAATGAGGTAGCAACAGAAGAGACATATTTGATGAGATTATTCCCACAAAGCTTAGGAGATCAAGCTATGGAATGGTTCTCCCAACTTCCACCTGGAATTAAGTCATGGGGTGATTTAGCAGAGGCTTTTATCCAACATTTCTCATACAACATAGAGACAGATATATCAGTCACTACTTTGTGCAACACCAAACAAAAGGATGAAGAATCTTTTTCATCATTTTTACAAAGATGGAGAAATCTAGCCAGCAAATGCTCTTGTGAAATTTCACAAAAGCAAATGGTAGAAATGTTCACCTAGAATGTTAACAAAGACATTGGTTATGACCTAAGAAAAGCTTGTTTTTCCACCTTCAAGGCCGTCATTGAAAAAAGCTTGGCAATAGAAAAGGTCCTGATTGAACAAGGAGTCATTAAGATATTCAAAGAAAACAAAGAGGATTTTAAAGGAAAAGACAAGCCAAGACTTTGGAATAAAAACAAGAACACAGTTAATGATGGTGTTGTTGATGCCAATACAGTACGACCCAAAATCATTTTTTCGCGATCAAGCTCTACAAACAATCAGGTAATACTCAAACCACTTCCAAATCACGAAGGAAATACACCCCATTGGGAGAACCACTTGAGTAAGTTTTCAAAAAGCTAGTGGCAAACAAAATAATCACAATTCCAGATTTGCCTCCATATGAGCCAAAGGTTAAACCAAACTAGTGGAATGATGATGAATATTGTGAATTTCATAAGAGCAAGGGCCACAAGACAGGAAATTGCCATCGACTGAAGAACATCATACAAGATCTCATTGATAGAGGTGACATTGAGATTGAAGGACACTCATCCAATCAAGAACATAAGATGTTTAAGGAACCATTCCCAAAACATGACAAGGGAAAAGCTAAAGCCACAGATGATCAGATCAACTATACCAAAGCATCTTATAACTATGATTCAACTGTTAATCACATTTCAATGGACAATTATGTCTCTACTATTATCATCAAGGACAAAACACCTAAAAATTCTACCAAAAGACCCAAGATTGTCCTAAAAGGCATTGGATCTTCTTCTGAACCTACCTTTGAATGTAATGTTACAACTCATAGAGGTAAATTCACTTTGCAAGTTGCTCCAACTAAAAATACCGCTTCCTCATCGACCAAGCCTGAGTATGACCTTGTAGAACAGTTAGGGAAGACACCCGCGCTCATCTCCATCCTTGAGCTCTTACGCATATCCCCCGCACATAAAGCCATTCTTGATAAAATCTTGAGAGACACTGTTGTCTCCACTGATCTGAATGTGGACTAGTTTCAAGCCATGGTGGGATACCTTTCCGTTCCACACTCCCTTACATTCATAGAAGCTGATGACGCCTTCGTGAGCCAACCACATAATGCACCTTTGCACATTGAAGCCTTCCTACACAAACATCAAATAAAACGAGTCTTGATAGATGGAGGAGTAGGTCTTAACATATGTACATTGAGCACTATTAAACAATTGGGATATTCGGATAAAGCTATGAATTCTACAAACAAAATTACCATCAAGGCATATGATGATGAAGAGCGTTCATCCAAAGGCACAATCACCTTACCTCTCAGAGTTGGGCCAGTTACAAAGGATGCGGTTTGTCATGTCCTTGATCTAGAGCTTGCATACAACATATTGCTAGGACGTCCATGGATTCATGAGATGAGCACAGTCCCATCTACATATCATCGATGTATCAAGTTTCCTCATAATGGAGTTGAAGTGACTATCAAAGCTGACCCAAATCCATTCATATATTGCAACAATCTGTGACCTAGATCAGAAATAATAATTCCAGCCAATCGAGAGCCTATTCCTTCATCAGCATATGTGGATCTAGAATCATTGAAAGCTTCTACATCAAAACAAGCAGAGATCAAAGAAAAATTCAAGATTAAAGACATGGGATGTGGTGAGTTTATCTTTCATGTTGATCAACTCCCACTATCTCCTAAGACATTCAGTCAACAGGAACAGTCTATAAGCAGTATGCAAGACCAAGGAATTGGGTATGAACCACCTAGTGTTGTGGCTACTAAGTCTGAATGTAAATTGCCTCTAGTAGTGCAAGCAAATCTTGCTATCAATAGTCCTAAGAGTGGTTCCAATGAAGAATCTATTCAGTGTATCTCCAAACCTCTTGAGAAATCACATAGCCTTACCATATCATCCACTCATTCCATTTCCACTTCTCTCCCAGAATTGGACCAGCAAGAATTACAAAAGCCCTTACTAATTGGGGATCAAAAATCAAGCTTTGAAAGGAAAAATTTAAAAGTCAAAACTAAAGAAAAGTCCTTTAGTCCAAATCAAAGTCAAAAGCTACTTGACTCCACAAAAATCAAAGTCGAAGGATAAAAATCCTATGAAGCAAAAAGAGCAAGAGTTGATCTCCCCTAATATCAAAATAACTGGGGGCAAAAGTTCTAAAATTTCAAGTCAAAAAGCATACTTGTTGATCCTAAGTCTCCATCATGCTATCCTACTTTCACTTCTTTTCACAATCATAAGCCTTCATCACTCATCTACTTGTTCCACACATCCATTCCCTTCTAGGGATACATCATGGACCTTTAATGGAGCTTCCTTGAGAGACTTTGTTATCAAGGATGCCCAAACTTCTTTAGGTGACACGCATATGGGACTACATAGTCCACACATTAGTAATTATATCTCAATTCCTTTATCAAGGAAGACAATCAAGGGAGCTACATATCATTCAATCAAGGAACGTCGCAATTACAATCATAAAGTCAAGCCTCGCACATTTGAGGTGGGTGACTTAGTTCTCAGAGAAAATCCTAAGAATCAGCAAGACAAAGAGAAGAAGGGCAAATTTGAACCAAACTAGCTTGGTCCTTAATAACTCATCAAGCATTTTGGGGTGCAAAACTCGAAGTAGGCCAATGAGGGAAAAGATTTCCTAGACTTAACCATGTTGATTGTTATGTGGTTTAAATTTGAGCCAAAACATCTGGTAGTGGGTTGATCTAATCGGCATGCTCGTGAGAGCAAGGTGATTTGATCAACATGCTCCCTCCAATATGGGCCTAAATTTAAACCCTATGATTGAAATATCGAGGAGATGCTAGGACCAAATGTAAATTAGGTTGTGATGTTGAAGTAAGATTTGAAAAGCCACACATGTTGAAGTAGGGCCTAGATAGTTGAAAAATGAGGAGATAAAAGAATTAAAGGGAATGCTTATGATTAAGGTCCCAAATATGATTTTGGTGAGATTTAAATAAGAGAGGACCCATAATATTAATTAAAATGTTAATTTAAATAAATAAAAGGTCCTGCAATTCATGGAGGAATGAGAGATACTAAAATGAGTGCTAGGAGAGTGTGAAATTGGACACCCTAATTAAAGGTGTACAATTTACAATACTTTGGGGAGATAGAAGGGGGGAGAAGGAAGGAGAGATAGATATAAGATAAAATAAAGAGAGAGATAAAGATATATGGGAAGAGAAAAGGGGAGAGAGGTCAAGATAAACAGATAGATAGGGGATAGGGAGGGAGTGAGAAAATGACAAATGCAGAGAGATAGAGAGAAGGAGGGAGGTAGGAAAATGGTATCTCAACCTTGCAATAAAAAAAGATTATTGTTGATAAATGAGCATGGGAGGTTGTAATAGGGTACCCCCTTGTGGTGTTTCATGGGGATGACCCCCTTGGCAAGTAGTCCAAGGGTTGCATGCCCCCAAAAGCCACATTTTATGTATAATTTATCATTAGGTCACAAAACTAATGATAAATGTTATGTGTACTTTTCTTACCCTGGAAGGAAGCTCTATTTTATGAGGGCCTTGCATTATGTTTGTGTAGTGTAATGTATTGTGTGAGTGTCATAGTTGCTAACTTCGAATCTTTAGCTAGTGATACTCCTATGAAAAGCTTGATCTACAAGTATATTGTAATCTATTGATTTTTTAATAACATATTAGGCAGATTTTGGAGTGTGAGGTTTTCACCCAAAAAGGATTTTCCTCCTACAAGTCACTATGTTATGGTATGTATGATATTTATATTTGTTTTTGTTGTGTTTTTTGTAATCATTGTAAAGATTTAAAAAAATTTTGCATTACCCTCCTCTCAAGATTAGTGTGGGAGTTGTTTTTCTACCTATAGTGTCCTAAATTATACTCGGCTACAATTTTGTCCTCACTTAGGCCTTACTTTGGTGTTCCATCCTCTATGGCTTAACTGAAGTCACTATGTTATGGTATGTATGCTATTTATATTTATTTTTGTTAAATTTTTATAACCATTGTAAAGATTTGAAATTTTTTTGCATTAACCTCGTCTCAAGATTAGTGTGGGAGTTTTTTTGCTACCTGTAGTGTCCTAGATTATAATCGCCTACAATTTTGTCCTCACTTTGGTGTTCCATCCTCTATGGCCAAACTAAAGTACTCATTCTACCCACACCTCGTTCATGTCACATTTTTGCATATTTTCCAGTTTGATCCCCTTGTTTGGAGCCCTAACTTGCAAGACCAAGGCATGGACCATGGCACCCATGCCCCGTTCTTAATCAAGACTAGGGTGTATACACCTTAGGCTCCTCAATTGGGCCCTAATCTGGCCCCTCTCAACTCTCACATTGTGAGAGCAAGAAATTAGATCTTATGTTGGCTTAGGTTGGAAATTTATTTTGATTTTCAACAAGAAAGTCTAAAAGGAGGTCTACCCCTCTCATTTTAAATCTAAAAAATTCAAGATCTCAATTACACTTTAGCAAATTCAAGTGAGCAAGCAATCAGTCTTCTATAAAATATTGGAGGAGAAGTGAAGTCAAGATTCAAGCATTGGAGATGATATTCATGTTTTATGTTTTATGTTTTATGAAGATAATCTACATGAAACCCTAATTCCTTTGTGGAGACAAACAAAACTTCATTAAAGGTATATCATTAGTGTTTCAAATATTTTCAACCTTTCCCTTAAAAGGAATGTATTTTACTATAATATTTCATTTACATTTTCAATTCAATTTCATGGTTAGTTAAAAAAGTAGGGTTTAACCTAAGGCAAACCCCTATCCCCAATAATTTCCCCCTTCTTTTTGTGTGCAAGAAACAATTACAGAGCTGCATTTAGGGGGATTAATAGGATTCACAGAGACAAAGAGGTTCAACTTTTGGATGCAAAATTTTTGAAGGACCATGACGAATTGATACAACTTGGTCTTAAAAAATTAGGTCGAACTTCTAGGAATAGATACGAGACATATTATTCTACTTAGATCCAGGTTTCTGTCTCCGTATGACATTTGTAACTCACTATTTTTATCATATTACTTCAATAATTCACTATCTTGCCCTAATCTTCAATAATTCAAATCAATTTAATTTGAGGAAAGATCCCTATCCAAGGAGTCTAGAATTTGATCAAAATATTTTTCTATCAAGGCTAGATCTATTAGATTCCTCTCCTCCTTAATGTGCTGGTAAATTAGGTCATTTAGTGGTTTTATTATTTTAATTTAACCCTAACCCTAATTTATCTACCACGACATTTTGGTGAACCCGAGTTCTTGCACCTTAAAATATAATTTTTGATCTCATATATGATTTGCATGCATTTTCAAATTTAAATTTACAATCATAAGTTTTATTTTCAAGTGAATTACATAAATTTAGATGTAAATTTCACACAAACCCTAATTTATAATTCTAAATTTGAACTTGTGAGTTGGCTAATTTGGATTCATTGTCTCAGATCTAATTGTTTATGCATTTTAAAATTCAAATTTACACTCATAGATCTCATTTCCAATTAAATTCATAAATTTGGAGGTTAAATTCATAAAAGCCGTCATTTATAACTCTAAAATTCACTTGTGGGTTGCATAATTTTTCAAATCTATTTTCAGATCTGATCGTTATGATATGTTATGCTATGATTTAGAGACATTTGTCTTTCAAATTCACAAACCAAATTGCTTATTTAACTGCCTAATCAATCATTTTTACAAAAAAAATGCATTGTTTAATCACAATCTTCAATTTGTGCATTCAAATTTCCCTCCTTTGTGCATGAGTTTTGTTACTATTAGTCCTACCTACAATATTCCTATGAGAAGAAGTTTTAGAATTAAGGCTTCTCTAGGTTTAATTACTAAGGATATGGAGCTTAATTTGGATGTCTTATTTCATGAGAATGTTGGCGCCTCTTCCAAGCCAGCAAACAGTGTCATTTATCCCCAATCCCTTCGGAATTCTCATAATGAGGATGAATCACTAACTAGGGTTACCATTGAACAATTGGAGAAGATTGAAAATAAATTTAAAAATCTTCAACAATGAATGAGTCAACAATACCTGAAAAGTAAGGCAATTTGATTACTTGAAGGATTAAATCTAGAATGGTACAAAGTGATAAAATTGGTGTTGATTTTTTGTGTGGCCTTTCTCATATTGTTAACACTAATATCATTACTAGCAAAAGTTGTGTTGAATTCCTTGCTTACTCTCAACCCACTAGTCAAGCTAATCATTCCATTCCTATGCCCACGTCTATGTTTGGTGTGCCTACATTTACATCTTCTATAATGACTACTTCCACACAAAATGTTAACCCTACACATGTTAGTCACGGAGGCAATCCCATTAATCAATATTATTACATAAGTCCTTCTATGAGTCTCTCATTTGAATCCCAATCATCTCCCATACCCACATATCATAGTGTTCAACCTCGTTACTCTCAACCTCCACCTACATACAACAATGTTACTCTGCCATCATAATCCAATACGTCCAATTTCAATCCATCCACAGAAGCAACCATTAATAACCTTTCCCAAATTGTTGCATCCCTACAACAACAATTAGCTTCCATTACCTAATCCAAGTTTAATGTTCCCACATTTGATGTAGAAGCCCATTATTCGATGACATTGTTCATGTTGTCCCTCCTAAGCATATGGAAGTCCCTCAATTGGAGTTGTACAATGGAAGAGGTGATCCCCTGACTCATGTGAAAACATTTCAAACTTTGTGTAGTGATTTTGCTCATGACCAAAGACTTATGGCTAAGATGTCTACTCAAACATTTAGGGATAAAGCTTTACTGTGGTATTATTTTTTGCCTCATTATTTTATTGTATCATTTCAATAATTAGCTAATGCTTTCATTCAACAATTTCACAATAATATTGGTCCTAAGATTACTTTGACTGATTTGATTCATTGTAAAAAAGGAATAGATATAAACATTTGTATTCTCAAATTTCTTATCCTATGCCTGATCATGATGTTCAAAAAAAAATTAGTGCTAATTTATAAAAAGACATTATAGATAAGCTTCTCTTTTATGAGTTTACTTCCTTTACGCAATTTTGTGCAGTTCTTCATTATTATCAACTTTAAGTGAGTCAATTTGAATCGTCTCCTTCAATGGCTCTGGTTGATAAGAATGAGAGTGCTCAACAATATTTTGTGAAGTTTAAACCGAACAAAGGATACATCAATATAAACAAAAACATCAATACTCAAGTGGCAACCATGACATCAGGTGTGGCCCCTTTATCCAAATACTTTAGAAAAGAATTTAATCATGTTTGTGAGTCTTTGCATAGTATAATGTTGAGATTGATAAATAATAATGCGTTGAAACTTCCTCCCATCAATCCAATTGACACAGGTCCAAACCTTTTCCATCTTATAATGATCCCAAAGCCTTTTGCCAATATCACCGTCAACATGGTCATGATACTAAAAAGTGTTATACTTCAAGGATTAAGGTTCAAGACTTCATTGATAACAATACTAGATCTATAGCCGATGCAAATGATAGAGGAAACAAATCTGTGGCACCTTCTAATCAAAATCTCCAAATTTTCACCAATTCTTTGCATTCTCATTCTACTAATGTTGTTGACTCTGAGTCTCTTGCCTTTTCTCCCAATGACCTTGATGTTGAGTAATAATGTTGTGAATCTTGTTGACCAACCTACACCTCCTAGGGACCTATGCATTACCTTTGATCCTAGTGAGACTATTGTTGCACTTGATGGTCCACTATATATCACTACTAAGATCAAAGACAAACTCTCACAAGGGGTGCCCATTAATCCAGTCTGTATGGTGAATATGATCACTGAAAAAATATCTTTACATTTTATAATTGCATAAAGCAACATATGAATAAATCCGATGTAATGGTCAAGGTGTATGATGGTTTCTCTTTCCCTACTATTAGCTCTACTACTCTTCTCGTTGAGGTTGGTACCAAGTGCTTAGGTGTGACTTTTGCTATCATTCCTACATCGGATCAGTTTAGTGTGAAGTTGGTTCATCCCTGGCTCTCTTCCATGAAAGCTATCCTTTCTATCATTCCTAAATGTATAAAATTCTCTCACAATGGAACTATCATAACAATTAATCATAGCATCTATCAACCCACGACAAAGTGTGAAAAATTTCACCCTTGATTACTTTGGGCCTAAAAAACTTGAGCCTCTTAAGCCTCAAAGTGATTCTCTTTTTCTATCTTATCAAAAGTGAAAAAATGAAATGATCTTGTCTTTAAGTAAGCCTAGAGACCCTATACCTATTCCTCTTCCTCATGATGGGCCTAGTATCCTTCCCATGCTTTCTATTCATCCCATATATGCCACATTCTCACCTCCTATGTCTTACAAAGTAAAGTGCTTGGCATCTTCTATGTCTCAACCTAATGTGGCTACTCTCATTCCTCCTCCTTCAAGGGAAGAAAATCAGCTTATGTCCATTGATCCTCAACCTTCACAACCCTTGATTAAAACAAAAAGACACCATTGTGTGAGATAACATTGATGAATACATCATGCCAAGGCTCGTAAACTTTCTTCTCAAACCATTTCCTCCTTGAAGACACCAAATGTTGACTTGGTCTCATTTGTCCAGCCTTCGCCTAACCCTAGGGAGGAAGTTCAACCTAAATCACCAAGATTAAAAATGCTTAAGAGAAATGATGGTTTGTTCTCTTTTCGTGTTATAGATATCATTTTTTTAAATCTAGATGTTGAAATGAATGATGATGTTGTTCACACTAACAATGTCAATTCTAATGATTTTGATGATATATATGAGCTTGTCGATGTTAATAATGATCTATCTTCACATTTTCCAAAAGCATTAATCCTAGCTCATAGTGACAAACAAAGTGACTCATCATTAGAGCATGGTCCTTATTTGGAACAAGTAGCAGCTCCATCTACTATGCTCGAAGTTTCTCCTCTTGCAACTTGTCCACCTTCCCAAAACAATGTTTATCAAGATGGGAGGCAAATCATTTGCTTGATTAGCTTCATTCATGTCACAAATCCTCTCTTTCTTGTTCGTATTGTGTTTCCCTCATGATGTGTTTTTGCATTATGTTAGGTTCTCTTTAGATGATCCTTGTTACTTTGTTGGTGCAAGGTAATAAAGAGGTTGAATTATTTGTGGCATTCTTCTATTTGTATTTAAATTCTTATATATGTTGTCCCTTGTGTTGTCTACTGGAAGATGATGCAAAGTGTTGAGATCTCTTTTAGTCTCTTCCATGTTGACTCAAAAGACACATGTTCCCTGCTTCCATTGTGCTTGTGGTTCCACTACCTTTGGAGGATGAGGTCAATTCAATACAAATATCCATTATATACATTATTTATCATAAGAACATATTGACCCCAGAATTAGTGAATCCCTTATGTGTTTTGTGACCATTATCCTTTTATTTGTCCTTTATTGGGGGCATCTCATTGTGGTAACATGCTTGTCTTTTGGATGCATGCTACCTTAAAGCAATTGCTCCTGATAAGGCGTATGCAATTGCTTTAAAATGGGGGCATACACTCCACTCAATGTTACACTTTATGCACACACCATGACATGTTTTGATACTTAGGTTACTTTGAAAACTAAGCCTTTTGCTTTGTAATTTGGTATTTTTCTTTTTCATGACCCATAGTAAGAAAATCTTAATAGGTCAGTAGTCACATTCTCTCTCTCTCTCTCTCTCTCTCTCTCTCTCTCTCTCTCTCTCTCTCTCTCTTATGATGTCCTTTTTATCTTGATATTGAAAGTAGTAAGATCCTAAAGTCCTTGGAGGCTTAGTGCACCTTGTCTCTTTGATTTCTTGATGAAAGTTTTCAATGCAAACCTTTGTACTTTATGGTGAGTATGCTTAGTCTCATACACCCGCTAAAATGGGGGCTAAATGTAGCATCCTAAATTGTACTCGCCTACAATTTTGTCCTCCCTTAGGCCTCACTTTGGTGTTTCATCAAGTCTAAGGCCTGACCGAAGTATTTCTTTTGCTCACACCCCTCATTCATGTCACATTTTCACGTATTTTCTAGTTTGATCCCCTTGTCTAAAGCCTTGACTTGCAGGACCAAGGCACAATACCATGGCGCCCATGCCCTAGGCTCCTCAATCGGACCCCAAACTAGCCCCTCTCAATGGTCACATTATGGGAGTGGGAAATTAGATCCTATGTCGGCTTAGGTAAAAATAATAATTTGATTTTTGACAATCAAGTATAAAAGGAAATCTAGCCCTCTCATTTTAAATCTACCAAATTCAAGATCTCAATTACACTTTAGTAAATTCAAGTGAGCAAGCAATTAGTCTTCTATAACGCATTGGAGCAGATGTGAAGTCAAGATTCAATCATTGGAGATGACATTCATGTTCTATGTTTTATGAAGATAATCTACATGAAACCCTAATACCTTTGTGGAGACAAACAAAACTTTATTAAAGGTATATCATTAGTGTTTCAGATATTTTCAACCTTTCCCTCAAAAGGAAAGTATTTTACTACAGTACTTTATTTATATTTTCAATTCAATTTCATGGTTAATTCCAAAACCAAGGTTTCACTTAAGGTAAATCCCTATTCCCTACAATTTACCCCTTCTTTTTGTGTGCGAGAAATAGGTACAGATTTGCATTCAGGAGGATCGACAAGATTCACAAAAACACACATGTTCAACTTTTTCAGGCAAAAAATTCAAAGGACCATGGCAAATTGATATTGATGCTCTGCAAAATGGACAATGGTTCGAGTAAAGCCTGTGGTCGTATAACACACAAAAACACAAGAAATTGTTAGTGTTAATCAACCAAAAACTAATCTAAGCAGGCATATCAAAAGAGACACTAAAAACATGATAAAGGATTTAACTATGGAAGTAAATACCACAAGACATCTCCAAATGCCTTTTAACATGCTCTTAGCTCCTTCTCCTTTGTTCCTCTCCTCTCCAACTTCCAAATTAATGTAGCTCTCAGCAGCTTTTTGCACTATGGATGCTTATGGAGTTTCAAGATTGTAGATGATTAACTATGCTATGCAAGTGTAAAATAAGCTAAATATGAGATGCCATGAAATGAACTAAGATTTCTTTTTAGTCCAAAATGATAATATATTAGTGATTTTATGCTAAAATGCTCTCTAGAAATGCCTATAGATTAAATGCATACAAGTTTTTAGGATTATGACTATGAATGCTTGAGGATTTGAAAATGAGGAATGAGAGCTTTATTTATAGATAAAATGGAGCAATGGATGGTTGAGATTGAGTAATCTCAACAAGGGTCAGGATTGAATGATATTCAATCCATGTGAGGGCTTTCAACCCAATCCCAAGATGACAAGTGTCAATGTGAGATAGGTTGAAAGGAGAGGGAATAAGCATTAAATGCTTGACATGACTTGATAGTTAACTTGGGAGTTAAGGTCAAGGTTGGGTTGAGTGAATAAATTCTTTATTCAAAGAATAAAGCTTTTATCCAATGGATAAACTCTTGTGCAAAGGTAAAAGAGATAACCATGGTCAAAGCAATAAATGTTTGAGGAGACACATGAGTTACATGAGGGTTGAATTAAGGGTTAACCATAAATGGTCATATAAGAGCCATAAGTGGTTTGGAAGACTTTAGAGGTTAAATTGTTGAACATACAAAGCATTAAATGTTTTTCAAAGACTTTAAAGTCTTTGAGAAGTGACTCCAAGTTGCTTAGGAATGTGACAATAATTAGGGGATGGATTAGGTTAATTAGGAAGGGTTTAGAAGAATCTAGAAGGGGGTTTAGGAGTGCAAGTGGATTTGGTGGGTGAGGGAAAATAAGATTTTAATTAAAATAAAATTAATTTATTTCAACTTGTGGTTGCAACTTGCATTTGTAGGAAAATGCAAGTGGGGGGGGAATAATGATTTAAATAAATGTTTTATTTAATTTATTTAAAAGAAGAAAGGGGATTGAATGAAATAAATAGGATTTATTCATTTAATTGATTGTGAATTTGGTTGAATGAATTAATTAAAATAAATTGAATAATTTATTTAATTAATAGGAGAATATTTGAAGATGAATTAATTAAATATTAATTGAATTAACTGATGGTTATTGGATTTTTAATCAAATAAATACGAAATATTCATTTAAATAAAATGGACAGATTTATGTGACTACATTTGCCCCTCTTTGAGACGGTGTGGTTTATCGCGTCGTTTCAAAGAAAGAGAAATAGGTGTGAATAAATGCCCCATAAAATGTTAATTTAATGGGTGGTATGCCCCCTCGAGAGATGGACCGAATTTCTTTGAAAAATCAGGCGATCTCTCGAAAAAGAATGAAAATTGGCAGGGTGCTAGAAGAGAAGATAATAGCAATACTGGTGAAAAATAGAAGAAATCAGAGATAAAATGAAGAAATGGGAGGCTCGGGAAGTTCACGGGGACCACGACAGTGAGCAGGGGAAAATTAGGGTTACGATGAAGGGTTTATATGGGGAGAAAGGGGTGAAAACAGGCTCATTTGTATTCGCGACCATAATGAAATCTTAACTCTGATAGTGACTTTTTGGAAGAGCAAGGAGCAGTCAGGATGTCGGTTCCCATATCAAAGCACCATTTAGCGTGAGTTCATCGAATCCAACGGTCAGATGACTATGGACTAGCAGTATTTGAATGTGAATTTTTTATTTTTGTGCATTTTTTATATGTTCTTAGCTAGGTCCAAGTTGAGTCAAGACAATAGTGCTAGAACTGTGTTTTAGCGTTGTTGTCAGCCAAATTAGCGCTTTTATGCCGCTATGGCGCTATTGCGTAGTAGTTCTAGCACTTTTGTCAGGGTTAGCGCTATGACATAGCTATTTTAGCACTTTTGCTTGTTGAGCGCTATTGCATGATTGATTGAGCGCGTTTGTGGTTAGGTAGCACTATTGTATAGTCAATATGGCGTTTTTGTTGTTTGAGTGTTGTTGCTTAGTTGATTGAGCGCTATTGTTGTGAGGCAACGCTATGGCATAGTCAAAGTAGCGCTAGTGTTAGTTTAGCGCTATTGCCTAGTTGAGTGAGCACTTTTGTCAGCCTTTTAGCGCTATTGAATGCAGAATAGCGCTTTTGTGCAGGAAAATAGATGTCCCAGTGTGTTTAAACAAAAATCTCCCGATGCCAATAATGGATGGACCGAGAGATGAGGTGAGAGTTGTTTTGAACCATAGCAGCCCTGATGAGACTTAAGTCATTAGGATAAATGTCTGTTGAAGTCTAGGTGTGACATGATTGCTTACCTGTCGAGACCCGAAGATACTTGATCAAAGTATCTGTTGATAGTCTAGGTTTAAACTTAAGAAAGTTTTAAACAAAACAACTGATGATGATGGTTGATGCACGTGTGCAGGAGGATCTTCGCATCTTACAATTGCGCGAGAGGCATCCCACCACATAGGTGTTGCGCAATCGGTTGACAAAGGTCGAGGTAGATTGCATTGCAGCTACAGGCCTGTACGATGTGATGCATATGCCTGTGATTCAAATGAATCATGGTTTGATTACAGCATTGGCAAAGCGGTGGCATAGTGAGACATATATGTTTCACTTAGCACAGGGAGAGATGACAGTGACTCTGGAGGATGTATGGCGCATCCTGCACATTCCTATCCGAGGAGAGCTGGTGAGCTATGACCGAGCATGGGGGACCCTAGCAGTGCAAAGATTTTTTGAGGAGGATGTGTATATTGATGATGTTTCGATAGCCTGGGAGGACATAGTCGCGTTGTATGAGCTGTTACCAGCAATGTTGTCAGGTGTTGTTGGGGGACTACTATGTCCGGATAGATGATCACATGGATTGGTCGTTAGTTGGGGTCAGGTGATCAAGTAGATGATGACAAAGGGGACCTAGTTTGCATGGGGACTATGCATGCTATCGCACTTATATCAGGAGCTACATGAGGTAGCATATCGAGGGATGGGCTCTTTGGGAGTGGGGATCACGCTACTACATATTTAGGCATGAGAGCATTTACCAGTTACCTGACCAGTCAGTTTGAGATTCCGAGCAATAGATCAACCCTATGTATTCATGTATGGAGGGATGATGAGTCAGCCCCACCTGGGGAAGTTAGAGTGGTGGCGGCGGGCACTGGATGACTTGGATACAGTGTTTTGGAGACCGTACATTGAGTGTGAGCCATGGGAGGATGATGCAGAGGCGTTGCCCTATGTTTGTATGACTCGATTCCTCATTGGTAGGACAACCTACAATGTGGAGAGGTAGCTTCTGGGCCGGGTGTTGAGATAGTTTGGGCGGAGGCAGGGATTGCCTAGTGGTTCAGGAGAGTATGTCAGGGTGGTCCGAGAGAGGTACTTATGGGGGCCAGTATTATCGTATGATCAAGCATTAGTAGAGTTTCGCACACTACAGGAGAGACCATGGCATATGAGGTCGGGGATGGTGGATGTTGGGGTGTCAGAGGAGTATACGCAGTATATTGCGGTGCATCCGATTCCTCGGATATCAGATCCGGCAGAGCCGATTCCAGATTTTGAGGAGAGGGGACAGAGACGGAAGAGGAGAGGAGGTCGCAGAGTAGTAGGTGGATGGTGGTGATGGAGATGGTGGTGGTGGAGGAAGAGGAGGAGGAGGGGGTGGTGGTTTTGGAGGAAGTGGCAGATTCGGAGGTGGAGGTGGGGGTGGTGGTCGATTATAGCGGAGAGGGAGAGGTGGGCATCCATTGCAGCTATCTCAGAGACTGTTGATGCAGGGAGGTATGAGATTAGGTGGCAGAGATGCAGGTGAGGGACAGACACCTATGGAGACAGAGGAGGGAGCTATGGGAGAGGGAGCCACTAGGGAGGCACTTATGGATATGGGGGAGGGAGCTACGAGAGGAGATCTGTGGGATCATATGATAGGATATTTACAAACTCGTGTAGAGGATTTGGAGGCAGAGGTAGCAGCTAGAGATGTGCAGCTATTTGCGTGAGAGTCAGAGCTTACTGTGGTGCTGCGGGATAGGGATGATGCAGTGGAGAGATTAGCAGAGCTGCAGGAGAGAGTTCGGGTTGGAGTAGGAGCACAGGGTCCTACTGGGGAGGTGATGAGGAGATTCGATGGGCACAAGCAGAGATAGAGTATTGGCAGGGGTTATACGAGTAGGTGGTGTCAGCTAGTCAGCGAGCACTGAGCTATTCCCAGATGTGGCAGGCGAGATCAGAGCGGTCTCAAAGGATGCAGAGCAGTGGTGGTGTGATGGGTCCTCCACGAAGAGATATATCAGGTGGGGCGGGGACTAGTGGGGGAGCAGGTGGTGATGGTGGTGCAGCATCTAGTCAGAGTGTCATCTGAGAGAGCATTTTGTATGCATGTATTTTATCATTGTTATTTTGGACTATGTCCTGGATGACTCTTGGTAGCCGATATTTCAGACATCATTGTACTCTGATACATGTATATTTTTGGCGATATGATATGATATATGAGGAGATCCTTATTTTTGTGATGATATGCATTTTAATGACATGTATGGATGCTTATGCAAGATGTTGATTTTATGATTTTATGCTTAGATGGAATAGTTGTACTTGCTTATGGAGGATGATGATTTTATGATTTTATGCTTAGATGGAATAATTGTACTTCCTTATGTATGTGTTTTTATGAGATTATTCCTATATGCATGTTTTTATGATGATTTATGCCTACATGATGTCTATATGCATATTGTATGACGTGATGCTAATATGTATATGCAGGTGTATATATGCGTGCATGATGTTTTGGTGATGTAATGCCTTATGTAATGTCGTGATGATTATGTATGCATAATAAAATGATGATTATGATGGTTGTTTGGGTTTTGATGAGACAATGAGATAATGATATGCAATGTTTTTAGGATTTAATGCGGTAAATGAATGATTTATATATGTAAATGCATCTAGATGTCGTTTTAGACGAATGTAACAAATGTAAAGTACAAAATGTTGAAATGATGATTTCTAAATGAACGTATATGGATAATATATATGAACCTATGTGGAAACAAATGGTTTTGTTTATGAGTCTAAATGGTGAAAAATATGATGATGTGAAATGATAATGCAATGATAATGTAACTCATGAATAACTGCACCGTAATGCAATTTAAAAAATGAATGCATGTTTGTAATGAATCCTAAATGAAAAGCATTGAATGAGTATAAAAATATACTAAATGGATAAATGAATTCACTTAACTAATGGATAGAGAAATAGATGTATGCAACGATAAATGATGATAAATGATGATTGGTAACTTGACACTAAATGAATGCATAGTAATGGCTAATACAATCAAGGACAATTGTATCATATGAATGAATCTAAATGTTATGATTATGCAATGATGAAAATGATATAATAAGACTAATGTCAATAAATGATAATGAACTATATGTAACTTTATGCATCTAAATGATATGAAATGCACTTGATGTAAATGCAACTAAATGTAATGATGACGATATGATCATGATAGATGAATGCAAGGTTGTTTAGACTTTGCATGATGCACTTGATGATGTATCAGATTACTCTGTCGCGATTGTATCCAAGACCAGCTCAATTTTCACATAACGGCTCACATTAACTTTGTTCGCACTTGCATACAAAACCATGTATATGAATAATGAAAGAGTAAATGGATGGGCGATATGTAATGAAATGCAATATAAACAGATGAGATGGAATGACGATCCATAGTGCTTTATTTTCATCATTGAGCTTAAAAATGTTGTAATAAAATACAAGCAACTTGACATACTGATTCAAGATGACCTGAGTATGCCTTACATGGATTTTGATATAGAAAGTTAATACAAGCAACTTGATATAATGGATCAAGTTGACCTGAGTATTGCTTGTGGAATAGACAAGGATTATCTCCTTTCATGCATGACTTGGAACGTCCTCCTTGATCTTTTACCGATCATATCCTGAGACAAATTCATACCGTAATCAGAGATAAACCATCATCGAGTTTGGATGAGGTAGTAGGAACCAAAGATGGAGCATTGTATCTGTAAGCAAATAGCATATATAAAGAATAAAGAATATGGATCCTCGATAATGGTTCATGCTCATATGGTCGAGGTATACGTTGTAGTCAGCAAGCCATAGTGATCTATGACTGTATTTCGCATAAAATCGCGTAGCTTAGTGAACTTCCCACGTAGACACCATTAGTACATGCCCCAATACTTCATCGGAATAATTTGTAGAAGATACATAAACAATGTTGTAGGAACCTGATATATATAAATGAATGAATAACCTACAAATCAACCAAGTATTTGATAGCTTAAACAAAATTTTCTTGTCAAAGAAAATGTCATTTTGTCTTTGTTTTGGTAAGGAAGGATGCATCCTTGTTTTAGACATTTTGCGTGTTTGATGTTGATTGTTTGGTTGATATGATAAGTGATCATCGTTGGAGTATTTCACAATGTTTGTTTGGTATCTACTTTGAAAAATGTATGTACAGGGCGTTGCCATGTTTTTGATTGATTTTGATGTTTTGGAAATGTTTTTGGATTTTGTGAGATAGTTTTCCAATGTTTTTGTATTTTTTGAGACAATTTTTTCAATGTTTTTGGTATTGTGATGATTGTTTTCAATGAATAACTCGGTGAATCACAAAACAATGTAATATCCACTTCCATCAAACTAGATTAAGGGTATTACCTCTAGTTTAGACATGACTATGAAAAAGTGGGATGCGAGACACATGAAGTATTATCCTGGATTGCAGATCAATAACCAGCCATGGTTTGGACGGATGGATGAGTGGATGCAATGAATGTGATCACAACAAGTCTGAAAAACAATGGAGCCAAATCCTTTACGAGTGGTGCCTATTTGCCAGGTTTTCACCATCGCACTTACCCAAGGTGCCACCGGAGTGGTTGTTCACCGTTTGGATGCATGATTTTTCTTTACTATTTTGATGTTTTTGTATTTTCTTCAGGACATTTATCTGAATCTTTCTGGTGTTTTTCTGGTATGTCTGGGAGCCTGATTCTCTGTGCATCTTATGTATAAAACCATTTGAGGTGCATGTTATTGATCGGATCTGCTAGCGGTTCTCCTTCGGAAGTAGCTAACTGATATGCCCCGGACCCAAATACAACAGTAATAACATATGGACCTAGCCAATTTCATTCAAACTTTCCCTAATGTTCTCGGTTGGGTTGGTTACGAGGATTTTCTCGAAGAACAAGATCACCTACCTCGAATGTACGAGGTCTAACTCGATGATTATAGCTTTTGCTCATGCGCTGCTGATAGGCTTTGAGGTGATTGTATGCAGCTTGTCGCTTCTCATCAAGTAGCTCTAAGTCTTGAAGACGTGATACTAGGTATGCTTCATCACCAATGTGATTATGCAAGGAAACCCGTAGTGATGGTATTTCAACTTCGATAGGTAAGATAGCTCCTGCTCCATAGACCAGTGAGTAGGGAGTGGCGTCTGTAGGGGTTTGAATGCTAGTGCGGTATGCCCATAGTGTTGGATTCAATTGAACGTGCCAATCACAACCGACATCATTGACTGTCTTCTTGAGGATTCTTAATATGCTCTTGTTTTATGCTTCAGCCTGACCATTGCCTTATGGGTAATAGGGAGTGGAATAGCGGTGTTGGATATGAAACTTCTCACAGAGCTCACGAACATCCCGATTCTTGAATGGAAGTCTGTTATATGTGATGATGGACATGGGTACACCGTATCGGCAGATGATGTAATTAAGGATGAATGAGGTGATCTGCTTGCCGGTGACTTGGGTAAGTGGAATAACTTCGATCCACTTTGTGAAGTATTCGGTGGTGGTAATAGTGAATTTGTGGTCGTTGGATGAAGATGGATGGATTTTACCGACAAGGTCAAGGCCCCATTGACAAAAAGGCCATGGTATTGTGATTGGTTGCAATTCCTGTGCTGGTGCATGTATCAGCTCTCTATGAACTTGACATTTCTTGCACTTTCTGACAAAGTAGTAGGAGTCTTTTTCCATGGATGGCCAATAGTATCAAGTGCGCAGGAGTTTCTTGGCTAGTGACGGACTGCTTGCATGAGTTCCACAAATTCCTTCATGTACCTCTTCCAAGGCCTTTGTTATCTCATCCTACTCCAGACATCGAAGGAGAGTACCATCAAGACTGCGTCAGTATAGGGTTTCAACAATAATGGTATATCGAGCGGATTGGTGAATGAAGGTTTTACGTTGGTTATTTAATTGGTTAGGAGGAAGTGTGTGATCGTGGAGGTAGGTGTAGAACTCATCGTACCATGGGGATTCGGAACTGATAAGGCGACATATCATCTCAAATTTGGGGATATCATAAGCGGGAATCCAAAGTTGTTCTACCAATAACTTGTAGCGTGTTGAGTTCTATGGAATATCTAGGAGAGATGCAATGGTAGCCATAGCATTAGCAACTCGATTATGATCTCTTGGTATCTACTCAAAGGTGATAGTAGTAAATGATGCCTTGAGACTGTCCACCATTTGTTTGTATGATATGATTTTGTCATCCTTGGTCTGATATTCATCTGTTGCTTGTCGAATGACCAGTTGGGAGTCGCCATATACTTGTAGTTCTTGTAACTTCCATTGTATGGCTAGCCTGAGTCCTATTGATCAAGGCCTCATACTCTGCTATGTTGTTTGTGCATGGAAATGTGAGCCTGTAAGACTTTGGGATGCTGTCACCTTGAGGTGTAATAAATAGAATGCCTGCCCCCGAGCCATGTCTAGTGTATGAACCATCAGAGTATAGTTTCCATGGTTGTGCTGCTGTGATCATGAATATCTCTTCATCTAGAAAATTGGAAATGAGAGGATGATCGCCCATGAGGGGAGCATCGGCTAATTGATCTGCAATGACTTGTCATTTAATAGCGTTACGGTCCACATACTCAATGCCAAATTCACTTAGAATCATCACCCATTTGGCCAAGCGGTCTGTCAATGCTGCTTTGTTGAGTAAGTACTTTAGTGGATCGATCTTTGCAATGAGTTGTACTTTATGTGTCAATAGATAGTGTCTCAGCTTAGTGGCTGCCAAGATTACTGCTAGGCAAGCTCGCTCAATAGGTGTGTAATTGAGTTCATAGGCAACCAGTGTGCGAGAGATGTAGTAAACAACACACTCTTTCCCTTCTGCATTATGTTGTGCCAATAGTACACCCAATGTTGTACTTGTTGCTGATATATAGAGTAATAGAGGTCTGCTTGGATCTGGTGGGATTAGCAATGGTGTATTCATGAGATAGTCTTTAAGCATCTGGAATGCTTGTTGGCATCTAGCATCCCATTGAAAGCGGATTTTCTTGTGTAATAGGTGTGTAAATGGGTGACATTTATCGGCCAATTGTGCATTGAATCTTCGGATAGATTGAAGTCGTCCTTGTAATGTCCTTAGCTGACTGATGTTCGTTGGTGGTGGCATGTCCATGATTTCCTTGACTTTTGCTGGGTTGACCTTAATACCTTTGCTTGAGACAATGTATCCTAGAAGTTTCCCTGAGATTACTCCAAAGACACATCTCTTTGGGTTGAGTCACACATGATATTGTTCCAATCTGTCAAAGATTTTCTCTAATATTTCCAGATGACCTTCTCTTGTGAGTGATTTCGCCAGTAAGTCATCAACATAATCTTCCATTATGGTATGCATCATGTCATGGAAGATGGTGGTCATTGCTCGTTGATAGGTCGCTCCTGCATTCTTTAGACCAAAAGGCATTACATTCCAACAGTGCGTTCCCCATGGACACGTGAAGGCCGTCTTATGTTGATCCTCTAGTGCGATCTTTATCTGATTATATCTTGAAAGGCCATCCATGAGTGAAAGCATGGCATGTCCTACTGTTAGGTCCACTATTATGTCAATGTTTGGTAGGGGGAAGTCATCTTTAGGACATGCTTTGTTCAGATCTCTGAAGTCAGTATAGATACATATGCCCCCATTTGGTTTGCCGACAGGCACAATATTGGATATCCAATTTGCATAATAAATTGGTCTAATGAAACCAACGTCTAGGAATTTCTTCAGTTCTACTTTGACTAGTACTGCAATCTAAGGATGCATCTTGCGAAGCTTCTGCTTGACAGGTTTGGCTCCTTCTACGACAGTGAGGTGATGCATGACTAAATCAGGATCAAGCCCAGGCATGTCTGCGTATGACCATGCGAAGTTGATCTGACACTTCTGGAAGAACTCTACAAACTTAGGTTGTTCCTCTGGAGTTAAAAGAGATGCCAGATGTATGTGGTGAGGTGTTTCAAGAGCCCCCACATTGTATTCTTTTGTTTCCTCAATGAGAATTGTTGATCTTTCCTGCTGTGTACTAGAGGGGAGAATGTCAAACCTTTCATCCTCGGGCGCCTCGGAGAGGTTTTCACCATTGGATACGCTCTTTCTTTTTGCTTTAGTGGGATCAAACAATGCCACAATGTGGTTTTCACTAGAAGATCCATGTTTTATTGTTATATTTTTGCAGCTAAAAGGTTTGGCATCCGCCCCGAAGTATGATGCACTATTAAGTTCAATGGTGAATCCAGCTTTGTGATCCCCACTTGGTATGTTGTCCCGTAGTTCCAAAAAGTCAATGATCACCTCATCGTTTTGGAAATGGTCAAGACATGGGGGATTAGGTTGGTTCCATTTGATGAGTTTAGGATGGATAATGGGCATTACCTCATTGATTAGGTTAAGTTCGTTAGATGTATCAGTGAGGGTTAAGGCGTTGTGGTGAAGGTCATTGATGGTACTCTCCTTGTCAGAATTAGGCGTAGGATGTGACGTATGGTCTGTGGAAGATGTTTCTAGCTCAGGAACCCAAAAGGTTTTTATCTGTGCTTCTCCGTAAATAGGGATGTCTTTGCGGGGTGGAGGTAGTGACGTGTCTTCCTCATCTGAATTATTAAGCTGTATGGAATCAAATTCCCACTCATGTGAGTCGGTTTCTGAGTCACTTTCTAGGAACCAGTTACTGTACCATACTAGGATATCTTTTGAGTTAAACATTGCAGGTGTGATCGGTTGATGTACCTTTGTAGATGAAATGATCGATGTTGCAAGAAGGATTATGGGGATCAATGAATCCGATACGGGGAGTATTGGTAGTGTTGACTCTACTGCTTTTGCTGGAATTGCCAGTGTTGTTGATACTGCTAGGACTTCTGATATAGTTGTTGCTGCTAAGGGTGCCTTTGATGTTATTGTTGCTGCTGATGGGGTTACTGGTTTGATTGGTGGGATGATGGGTGTTGTAGATGTTACTGCTAGGATTTTTAGCCTCGATGGGGCAGTTGCCATGGTGTTTGATGTTGCTTTTATAATCAAAGGTGACCTCTTGGTAATAGGCTGATATAGAGGTTGGCTAGGTTTTCCTTTGAATCTAAGCTTAGGAAGGATCTCCTTTTGAAAGCCTAGGCTAGTGTTATCTTTGGGCTTTAATTCCGCCTGCAGTGGTTCATGTCGTCCTTGCTTGCAAGGTCCCAAAGCACTCTGACCATCATAACCCATTCTTTGCATAATGAGAAGGCCTTTGCCATACTGATCTGTGGGAAGCTTCGCTTGCAGAATATCAGTGGTGATAGATCTTTATAGATCCATTCTGCTAAGTCCTCATCTCTGGTCTCTTCTTCTTGACTCTTTCCAAGGATGAATGGTGTCAAAGTACATGTTGGCTTGTCTAGTGGTATTTGAAGTAACTGTTGAGGTTTGCCATGTGTTCTAGGAGAAGTGGGAATTTGTCCAACACAAAAGAGTTGGCTGAGATTGTATTCCCCAGGACCTTCCTCTGTTGTTTTCATCTTGAGCTTCTCGTGCTTGGGTATAGTTTTGTTTGAACTGGAAAGAGAGGCTGGACTTACGTATGATGTGGAGGAGATGGATTCTCTATTGTTGGGAACAGTAATCTCTGGTTGATGACTGATGTTATGACAATATGCAAAGGGGTTGGCATCACCCAGGATTGTGATTTCTACACCATTATGCGGGAACTTGATACACTGATGGTGGGTGGATGGAACGGCTTGCATGGCGTGTATCCAAGGTCTTCCTAACAATAAATTGTATGGTAGAGAAAGGTCTAGAACTTGACAGATGATGTGTTTCACCATAGGGCCTACTCGGATTGCTAGCACAACAACTCCTTTGGATGAACGCTCTGCATCATCATAGGCTTTGATTGTGATCTTCTTGCGGGGATCCACTAATTCAATTGCATGTCCCAAAGTTGTGACTAATTGTAGAGTACAGATATTTAGGCCTGCTCCATTATCAATCAAGACTCACTTGATCCTATGTTGGTTGATAAACCCTTCAATGTGGAGTGAGGCGTTGTGAGGTTGTTGGAAGGAGGAGTTGTCACTTTCAGAGAAAGTGAGACAAGGTGATGACCTTATATTTCCAACCATGGCTTGGAACTGATCTGTATTTAGGTTTGCAGGGACTGACGCCTCTTGGAGAGCTTGATCCAAGATTATTTTATGGGATGGAGATAGGCACAATAGCTCTAAGATAGATATCAGTGCAGGTGTTTTGTCTAACTGTTCCACAAGGTTATACTGATTTGGGATGGATGGGGTTCCTTGTGGAGCTGCTTTTATGGTAATCTTACCGTGACGTGTAACAACATTGCAAGTGGAGCTAGGAGTTTTTATGGTTATAGTTGCAATCTGTTCACTGGCATCATATAGGTGATTCACAGTGTAATTATATGCGGCTTGCGTATAATTGGTGGTATTTGCATTTCTCATTGAAGTGGAAGGACCACTTTGATCTTGTGATGGAAGTGGATTTTTAAACATGAGATGGTCATTGTTTGTTGTCTTTGGGTCATGTCCTTCGATTTCGATTTCACCTCGGTCAATAAGATCCTGAATAAGATCTTTCAATCTCTGGCAATTGCTTGTCTTATGTCCTTTCCCTTGATGGAAATCGCAATGTTCAGTATCCCTCCACCATGTAGGTTTGACTTGAGGTTCATAATTTGATGTTTTGGGTAAGGTAACCAGATTTTGAGAAACCAACTGACGTAACACTATTTCAATGGGTTCCTGTAGCGTCCTAAAATTGTGACACTTGCAATTTCGACTGCATTTGGGTCTTCACGATGGCGACGCAACGTTGAACCTGAATGGAGACCCCGAAACCTGTTTACAACACCAAAAACTGCATTTTTCTGCACCCTGGCCTGATCCCTCCTTGCACCCTGCTGTCCTGGGAGGTGGGACCATGGCGCCCAGCGCCCTGGTCCTTCAGGACGAGGGCGCCCAGCGCCCTGGTCCCTGGCCCTATTTTGGGCCCGGTCTCTTTTGGGCATTGGGTCTTTAAGTTTGCAATTCAAGAAATAATGTTTCCTGGTCCGCCTAAGGTCGGAAAAATCAGTCTATCAGCCCTAATTGACAAGTATATAAACTACATTTCCTCTTCCAAAAAGAGGAGGGAAGACAAATGTGTGCAAAAGGCTGAAGCGATATTCAAACATTCAAACATTTAGGCATTCAAGCATTCCTTCAAGCAATTGAGCATTCTAAGTCTCCATTCAAGGCTAGGTGTTGCATTCAAGACAAGGATTCAACCATTGAAGAGGAGATCACATACAACATACAACATACTACATACATTACACCTTCGCATGTTGCAGGTACGCGGCTGTAATTGAAGATCTGGAATCCTTGTGCAGAGACGAACAGATCCCCCTTCGTTTCGCAGATTTTTCGGAGGACCATGTGCACGTCGGGTGCCATCGTCCCGTCAACTTTCGCTCAAATTTGCAGAACAACACCGTCTCGACATTTTACTGCTAATTCCAGGTCCGCAGCTTCCTCCCGTATCCCTATCTCTGTTTATAAGCGAATCTTTCCTGCTTCTACATACATTCCTAGTTCAATCATTCTATCTATATTCTTTACAAAAGAGGGTATCCTTGATGTCTTAACCCTTGAAACTCATTTAGAATCCAATCCTGCATTGTGTGGGATTGGATCTTGTGGGTTTCAACCCCTCTTTTGAATGTAAAGTCTCTCTTAAGTGAAAACCATCAACCCTAGTGACCCCCCCTTCTCTCTCCTTGGAGTTGGGGAGGGGAGAACAACTAGGGTTCGATTTTTCCACTTTACAGTTCCCCTAAGGGAGTGTATGTCCGTTTTGGTTTAAAATTTTGTTGACATTGTCTGGGTTCCTCTTGAGATGTATTGCGTCCTTGATTTGGAAGAGCAACTGTGTTAGTCTTGGGTGGGGTGTTCTGTCCTACAAATTGAACCACAGGTTGTGCACTTTTGATAGTTCTTGCATCCACAACCCCGTCGTTGATGATGTTTTTGTTTTTGTTCTAGAAGTTAGGCTTGTCACTATTGAAGCGTGGGCGAGGGCCATCCTTTGGTTCATTATATATTTTGATAAGCCCTTTTTTTATGAGAGCCTGCTCACATTTTAAGCCTTTGGTGATCATGTCATTGAAAGAGTATGTGTCTTTTACGTCTAGGTGAAATTGCATTTCGTCATTTAAGTTGGAAATAAATATTTCCACTAGTTCTTGTTTAGGTAACTGAAGAGAACATCTGCTAGATATTTAATGCCATTGTTGCAGAAAGACTGAAAATAGCTCACCCGGTTTTTGCTTAGTGTTACATAGATTAGCCATGGTGATATCACGTTCAATGTTGTGTGAGTAATGTGCCAGAAAATTTTGGACTAGCTCTTCAAAGGTCCTAATGCCACCTGGTAATCGGGAAAACCATGATGTGGTTGTTCCTCCCAAGCTTTAGGGAAAAAGTCACTTTGGGTATGTATCCTCGTATGCCACTTCGAGGCAAGTTGAATGGAATTCTCTAACATGATCATGAGGATCTCCTTTTCCTCTATACTTTTCAAACTTGGGTGTTTCAAACCCTCGTGGAAAAGGTGGCATATGAAGACTCCTGTCAAAGGGATAGGGACAAATGTCATTGAGTGAAAATTGATTTGTTTTTACACCACTATGAAGTTGTTGGGTGAGATTTTTGACTTGTTTCAGCAACATGTCTATTTCATTTGGGGGAGGAGGTGGGGGATTACCTTGAGGAAGGTTATATCTGATGTGATCTCGACCTCTTTCATCCTCATTATGACTTTGGCATTCTGATGCTTGTCTTAGTTGTGCAACATCAAAGTCAGAGGGTAGTTTAGCCCCTTCTTGAGCAAGTCTTAAAAAGTGAGCATCAACATTGCTCTTGAGTATTTCATCAAAAAGTCTATTAAAGAGAGGGTTGTGTTGTGCCCTTTCTATTGCTGCTGGAGTAGGAGTGCCTGGATTTTCATCATTTATATTTCCTCCAAGGGCTTCTTGGAACTCATTGATATTTTCCTCCTCTTCATCTTCAATTTCTGGTTGTCTAGATCTTGATCTGGTATGAGCCATTTTGTTTATAAGTTTTTATTGAAGTTTGATGAAAATGATGATGAGTTGGTGATGAAATGAAAGATTGATGTTGGTGAAGTGCTTTGCATACAGATCCCTAACACTAAAGGTAGATGGTTCCAAAGTTCCTTCTTGAATTGCTTGTTGCTTTTGACAAAGTGTGATGTGATAAGGTTTAGAGAAATCTGAGATGTGTTACAGACTCAACTACCTAGTAATGAGAGGATTCACTCATAGACTAGTTTTAACCTGCGTAGAAATGCCTCTTTAGGATGAGCTTATCCTAGATGTAGAGATACTCTAAAAAGTGATGTATTGTGTTTGATTCAAGCAATATCTAAAGAGAACTTAGGATAAAAACCTCTTGATGTTTTGAGAGTTGAAATGTATTGATGATGTGTGAATGGGATAACGGATGAACTATTTAACTTCAATAGAAACTTTGTGTTACAAAAGGAACAAACTCTTCCTCTTCTTTCTCAGGGGTTGGTGGTTCTACCCTAGCTGAGTTGTAGGTGATACAAACATTGGGAAAGAAGGCAGGATTGATCTTACCTCCTTTGTTTTTGTGGTAACTCAAAGCTCTATATTGCATAAAAGCTCTGCGGTTCAATGATTCTTGATCAAATTCGTTTGATTTCCCTTGAAGATAGAGACACATGTGACGTAGAAAAGCTCTATGAGAGACAAATATTTGTCTATTAAGATAGAAGAATTTCCTCCTTTTGATTAAAGCCTTTGAGCTCAATGGTCTTCTTTTCAAGTTGACATGTTGATTAAGATTCTTCTTTCTCAAGATGTGAAGAATGGTCATATAATTTGATACTCTTGCTCTTTGTTTTTGATCTTTGTTGGTTTCTGAAAATGTTTATGTTTGGATGAATACTTGTTTTTGGAACTGATTTTTGATGTTTCTTTGACAAGAAAACAAAGCAAGCACACAAACACAAGAATGTTGCCTCAAAAGGCACAAGTAGGTGTGGGTCTAGATCAACCCAATCCTTTGAACTTTTTATGACCCTTTCCTTCAAATGTATTTTAGGTGTTTTTCCAAAGCCTGAAGTCGGCTCAATTTGCACTTGGTCTTTGACTAAAACGAAAACACTTCAAACACTCTTTATCCCTAAGGTCAAATGGCCAGTTGTGATAATTTCAGCCCACATCTTGATATTTCTTCGACTTTGGTACTACATACCTTATGAATCCCACCGTGGCAGGTAAGGATGTGATATACTAAGTCTTGCACGAGCATAACAAATAGATGATCCCTATGATGGGGGAGTCATCACTTTCATCAAGCCACAAGTGACTTTTTCAAAAAGCTATATTTCTACTCAAGGAAATATGTATGGTGAGTATCTTGGGAGCAAAACCATCTATGCTCTTGCATTGAATTTATCACAAATATCCTCAATCAATAGAGCGGGTGGGCTTCTACTTAAAGGTGTTTAGTAATTTTTTATGTCTTTGGACATAAGTTCATTATGTAGTGACTCACTTAAGAGCCTTGTAACTTGTGGTGGAGCCCATTTGTCCTTTCGGCAAGTTACACTCTAGGAACAGCTATACCCAAGGCTACAACTTTCGCTCTCACTTGATTTCTATAGCTGCTCGAAGGATTTACTGCGCGAGGTCGTTCCCAAGAGTGATGTGTCTCTTGGCAAGCCTCTCTTAAAAAGATAAAACTTGAGTGTTACTTGTAGACACCTAAAATTGTCATGTCTAATTAAATAAATATTTTATTTATTTAATTATTTTAGCCTAATTCTTCTATTAATTAAATAAATCTTTATTTATTTAATTAATTCATTTATCCTCTTCTAGCCTTATTTTTTATTTAAATAAATACATTTATTTATTTAAATTATCCTTTTCCTAAATTAAATAAATATCTTATTTATTTAATTGATCTCACCCCTTCTATTAATTAAATAAATCTTTATTTATTTAATTAATTCATTAGCCTTTTCTACCCATGACACATGCCATTCATCTCTTAATTCATACATTACCTACCCCTTTCATTATTTTATTATTTCTTTTACCTACCCTCTAATCATAGCCGACCTCCTTTTACACCTCTCAATCTTATCCCTCCATTTCATATTGTGTCTTCTATATAAGGAGATACTTCCTTCATTATCAAACCCTAATCAAGGATTCTAATCATTCATCTTGACGACTTAACTACACTACGATCCTACTTGCAACCACATTCCATTCTTTGTTGAGCTCTTGTGCACATAAAATCTGAGAGAAAATATATCAAACAAGATCAATGGAGATAGGAAGAATGGAGATCCAAACCCTATTGGACATGTGATGGTATAATCTTTGTGATTTCGTTTGATTTGCATTGTCTTAGGTAATCTTCATATGTTATGGTGGATTTTTGTTGTTGTTAGGCTAGGGTTTTGTGGTTGAATTCATTTAGCCTTTCAATATCGTTATTATTGTTATCCATTTTAACCATATACATTTTGGCACACCCGGTGGGACTCTTGTCCCTTTTTGCATTTGACATCTTTGTGGCAGATTTTGTGTTTTTGAAGTTGCAGATCTGACGTTTTCGACAACATTTTGATATTTTCGCGTTTGCATACCTTCGGATCATGTTTTTGATTTTCTGGCGCGTTTGCGACATCTGGAACCGCGTCTATGTTATCAATAGTATTTTATTTTGCAGGTTCCGAAAATCGCGTTTGTGTTCCTCAATCACGTCTGCGGTGTTTTTGGACGCGTCTGTGTCCAGAAGTCGCGTTTGGGCCCTGAAGCCGCGTCTGTGTCTCACAGAACTGCGTCTGCTTCACGAAGCCGCGTCTGTGTCGAAGGTAATCGTGTCTGTGTGCATCGATTTCAAATTTTGAGTTACTGATTTGGTTTTGAGTTTTGCATTTAATGTTTCAAATCTGGTTTATTTTGAGCTAACATTTTCAAATCTAGCTAATGAAATTGGTGCAGCTTGTCTTGAAAGCAAAATCGTTTGGTTGAAGGCCCCTATTTTCACAAAGTCTTTTGGATTTAAAATTTACCTAACTTGTGTGCTTGCAGGAAGGGGTGATTATTTCAAACAATCCAAACTACTAACAACTCTTTGTTGCAGGTCCTTGGCAAGGGTTTTTTTTGGATTTTTATTATGTGCCTTGTTTTCATAGACTAGCAAACACTTCAATTGGTGCACTAAAATTGAATCATTGTCTTTTGTGTCTTGAGCAATAGGCTCTTTTTGTTTAATCTTTAGAGGGTCTGTCTTCCCGTGTGGTCATTAGGACTACTAGTGAGAAGAGAACGACCCAAGTGGTAGCGAGGAAAACCCACCTCTTTCGAACCACTATAAACAACTGTATTCATGGTGAAAACTATGGATAACGTGTGCTAATTAGTTCATACCAACACTATGTCTCCCCATAAACCCGTTTGATCAAATTTATTTGATCGTTTGTAGGGCGTAACCCCTACCAGCTGGGAGCCTTCTGTATTTACAAAGCTGAAAGTGCCGCATGTATGGCCACATGAGCGGATGCCCTTACTAGCACCTTTTTGTTTTAGAAGCCCAAACCCTTCTAGTTGTTGGGGCAGGAGGTCGGACCTCTGGTAGCGGCCCACACACATACGGTTCTTAGTAGAGATACAAAGTTCACCACGGGGAGTTTTCGTGGGGACTGATGCTTGGCTGACCCAAGAAGTGAGTG
This sequence comes from Cryptomeria japonica, assembly GCF_030272615.1. Taxonomy (NCBI): domain Eukaryota; kingdom Viridiplantae; phylum Streptophyta; class Pinopsida; order Cupressales; family Cupressaceae; genus Cryptomeria; species Cryptomeria japonica. The sequence continues at coordinate 648,197,133 of NC_081413.1, forward strand.
CCGAGGGTGGAGCCAGTGAGGTCAAGTATCTAAGTATCCGCTCTGAATAGCGTAGCCTCGGGGGTAAAACCCCACGTGGGATCAACAACTATCGTCTTGGCCAGCCATAAGAATTGTGCTTGACTTATTTTAAACATTCAAAACATTCAAGACCAAACAACAAAACATTGTGTCTTTTGTGTCTTCAAGTGTATGCAAAACAATTTTACATCAAACAACACACTTTTCTTGGAGTCATTTTGAGTCTAGACACTTGCAAACATTGGGTCTTCATCAACACTGTGTCCTCTTGTCATGAAAAACAGTCAAACAGTCAGATTTGGTCACAACAAAAAAACTTCACAGATTGGAAAAAATTGCACAAATTTTGCAGAAACACGTCTGTGTCTGACATAATAGCGTTTGTGTTGTATAACCGCGTCTGTGAAGGGCAGAAACTCATCTGTGTTCCCAGAATCAACAGTGAATTTTGCAAAAATCTCAGAAACGCGTCTGTGTTAAACAGAACCACGTCTGTGTCAGGAAATCGCGTCTGTGAAGTATACAGGCGCTTCTGTGTTCAAAATTGAAAAACTGTTACAGTCCAACAAACAAACACAATCAATTTCAGCATTTTTGAGCTTCCTAGGTCATTTCTCCAAGGTTTCATTTAGCATTCAACCTGTCTTTGGGTCTCACAAAGTCCATCATTGCTTTACACCTTACATTACATTCACATTTGTCTAAACTTGAGTCAAAAGGTCACTTGCTTGTCCTCGCTATACTTTGTCAACACACTACATACAACAACATTTTGCTAAGTGGTCCCTCATCAAGGTCTATCACCTTTGGGTCTCATTTGGTCTTACTTAGAGTCAAGGTCAACTTACCTCATCAAGAGAAACTATCCTCTCTTTGGAAGTCACACCTACTCTACTACATACATACATACTTGGTCTTACACTTTGGACATTGCAAGTAACTTCAGATTCATTTACATTCCATCCAACTCTTGGTCTTCCATACTTTTTCCATTTTTCATCTAGTCTCACATATCTTGGTCAATACCTAGTTCATGGTTGAAACCCGTCTTCAAAAATCTAGGAGAGAAGCTAAAGATGCTCAAGAGTCTGCAAACATGAGTTCTTATGAGTATGACAATGATATCTTTTTCAATTCTGATCATACTACATTACCTGACATGGATGCCTATAGAAACATTCCAAATGTTGAGAGCATGGACACTACAAATAACAATGATACACACAATGATGATATGGACAACTTTTCCGTACATTCAGCAGATGTGGAAGAATCCATTATGGACCCCCGCTTCAATCAACTGGTTGAGGAAATAATGAGGAGGGATAGACAATACTTCTTACAAATGATGGCACAAAGTGGAGCCAAGATACCTCATGATTTTGACATGTCTCAAATAATGGAAAATCGACCTTTGCAACAACCTCACTCCAACATGGATCAAAGGAGACCTAATAGTGGAGGCAATAGAGGACCACATCTTGTGCCTGAATCACCATCATCTTTGTTTCAAAAACCAGAGGTCCCACATACACAAGGTCAAGCATATGATACTCACCTTTGCAAACCATTATGGAAGTCTTATGTAGAGAAATATGCTCAATCACATATCAACGCTAAGGATCAACCACCAAAGCAATTGGATATTCAAAGGCATGCTCAAAATTTAGACACAAGGAAACCCTATGTCAAATTTGGGGGTAACACACTAGAACATGACATGCCTGTAGAGTATGGTATACATGGACAAAAAAGATATTTCATTCCTCAACATGAATCTATACCAAGTGGTCCATATATGCAGCATCATTATAGACCTCCTCCATATGAACATGTGTATGATCAATATCATCCATATATGCAACATGCTCCTCCTGCAAATGGTGCCTCAAGCATGGGGTATGCTCCAAGAAGTAGATCTCCACCTAAGAGCAATTTGGAACAATAAATCAGGGACTTACAAAAGAAAATGGAGGACATAAATACACCAAAGCCAACATACACAATGAGAGACATATGTCCCTATCCATTTGACAAGAGCATTCCAATGCCTCCATTTCCTACACACTTTGTGATGCCTAAGTTTGATAAGTATAGAGGAAAAGGGGATCCTAAGGCACACATAAGACAATTTTTCACAGCTTGCATTGAGGTAGCAGCAAAAGAGACATATTTGATGAGATTATTCCCACAAAGCCTAGGTGATCAGGCTATGGAATGGTTCTCCCAACAACCACTTGGTATTAAGTCATGGGGTGACCTAGCAGAGGCATTTATCCAACATTTCTCCTACAACATAGAGACAGACATATCAGTCACTACTTTGTGCAACACCAAGCAAAAAGAGGGAGAGTCTTTTGCATCATTTTTACAAAGATGGAGGAATCTAGCCAGCAGATGCTCTTGTTAAATTCCACAAAAACAAATGGTAGAAATGTTCACCCAAAATGTTAACAAAGACATTGGTTATGATCTAAGGAAAGCTTGTTTTTCCACCTTCAAGGACGTCATTGAAAAAGGCTTAGCGACAGAAAAGGTCCTAATTGAACAAGGAGTCATTAAGATATTCAAGGAAAACAAAGATGACTTTAAAGGAAAAGACAAGCCAAGATTTTGGAATAAAAACAAGAACACAGTCAATGATGGTGTGGTTGATGCCAACACAGTGCGGCCCAAATTCATCTTTTCAGGATCAAGCTCTACAAACAATCAAGTAAATACTCAAACAATTTCCAGATCACGGAGGAAGTACACTCCATTGGGAGAACCACTTGAGCCAGTCTTCAAGAAGCTAGTGGCAAACAAGGTAATTACAGTTCCAAATTTTCCTCCATATGAACCAAAGGTTAAACCAAATTGGTGGAATGATGATGAGTATTGTGAATTTCATAAGAGCAAGGGTCATAAGACAGGAAATTGTCATCGACTGAAGAACATCATACAAGATCTCATTGATAGAGGTGACATTGAGATTGAGGGACACTCATCCAATCAAGAACATGAGATGTTTAAGGAACCATTCCCAAAGCATGACAAGGGAAAAGCTAAAGCCACAGATGACCAAACCAATTATACCAAAGCAACCTATAACTATGATTCAACTATTAATCACATTTCGATGGACAACCAAATCTCTATCATTATCATCAAGGACAAAAACCCTGAGAATTCTACCCGGAGACCCAAGATTGTCCTAAAAGGTGTTGGATCTTCTTCCGAACCTACCTCTGAATGTAATGTCACAACTCGCCAAGGTAAATTCACTTTGCAAGGTGCTCCAGCTAAAAACACCACTTCCTCATCAACCAAACCTGAGTATGACCTTGTAGAACAGTTAGGGAAGACACCCGTGCTCATCTCCGTCCTGGAGCTATTACGCATATCCCCCGCACATAAAGCTATTCTTGACAAAACCTTGAGAGACACTGTCATTCCCACCGATCTGAATGTGGACCAGTTTCAAGCCATGGTGGGATACCTTTCCATTCCACACTCTCTTACATTCACAAAAGCCGATGACGCCTCCGTAAGTCAGCCACATAATGCACCACTACATATTGAGGCCTTCATACACAAACATCGAATAAAACGAGTCCTGATAGATGGAGGAGCTGGTCTAAACATTTGTACATTGAGCACAATTAAACAATTGGGATATTCTGATAAAGCTGTGAATTCTACAAATCAAATCACCATTAAGGCATATGATGATGAAGAGCGTTCGTCCAAGGGCATAATCACCTTACCTCTCAGAGTTGGGCCAGTTACGAAGGATGTGGTTTGTCAAGTCCTAGATCTAGATCTCACTTATAACATATTGCTAGGACGTCCTTGGATTCATGAAATGAGGGCAGTCCCATCTACATATCACCAATGCATTAAGTTTCCTCACAATGGAGTAGAGGTAACAGTTAACGGTGATCCTAATCCGTTCATATATTGCAATAATCTGAGATAAAAAACTGAGACCATCATTCCCAGTAATCGTGAAGTTGTTCCTTCCTCGACATACATTGATCCTGAGTCATTAAAACCTTCGACATCAAAACAAGGTGAGCTTAAAGGCAAGTTTCAGGACAAGGGCATGGGGGAATACACTTTAAATCAGACTATGTACTTACGACAAGTCATGAGTTCCCCAAAAGAATATGGAAGACCGCATCCTAACAAGCAAGTATCCATCATGGTACTCAAATGGGACCCTACTACCTTTCAAAGATGGGGCGAACTGGAAGAGGAAGACTTATACAAAATGCTTTACAAAGACATTGAAGATGACACACAAGATCACATTAGTCTACCATGTGAGAAATATGGCAAAGGCTTCAAGATTCTACAAAAATTCGGGTATGATGGAAAAAGCCCTTTAGGGTTACGAAAGGAAGGCATCATTGAACCTTTACAACCTGAATTGACTTTCAAAAAGGAACGCTCGAAAGGACTTGGTTTCTTAACTTCCAAGGTCCACACTCAAAGGACAGAGGAAGCCTTACAAATCAAAGCTGCCAAAATTCAACAAGAGGGTCACTATTCCACAGATTCCAATGAATGGGAATGGGATTCAGACAAATCCTCTAGTGACTACGAGCTCACTGAGATATTCAGAGAGCCAGATGAACCCACAGAAGAAGAGGAATTTTATAAAAAGTTCAAAGTTGGTCAAGAAACAACCCATGAGGATTCCACACAGTCCTTGTCTCAAGGTCCTAGGTTGAAATCACATAGGATGAGAACACCTGTCCCAGAATGCGCTACTAGTGATGATAATTTGGATTCGTTCACGATCGAGACTGATGAGGAGAGTGCCATCGATGACCTCGATAATTACCTTGACATACTCGAATATAACTGCATCTTCACTCTTAGCCCCGCTAACTTCAAAGACATTAACAACCTTCCCCTTGTTCACCACCAACTCATTGACTGAGATCATGAAGGACCTACACAGTTTGACACATTCCAAAATGATGAAGCTTTTATTGACTATCTTGGCATAAAGCGGGATACACTATAGAACTCAATAGCGTGGCATATTTTGGTGAGGGTGTCGGACCTTCTAGTCGCAAAAATGTGAAAATAAGAACAAACCAAGGGTCTTATGGTGAAAACCACATTGTGGCGCTGTTTGACCCCAAAAAAGTAAAAAGAAAGGACGTATCTGAGGGCGAAAACCTCTCTGAGGCACCCGAAGATGGAAGGCTTGACATTCTCCCAACATCGTATGAGGAAAAGTCATCCATGTTGGTAGAGGAGACTATCAGAACAAACATTGGTCCAGAAGAGGTTCCACACAACATATTCCTGGCTCAATCATTGACAGAGTCAGAAAGGTCCAAATTCATAAGTTTCTTCAAAGAACGACAAATCAACTTTGCATGGTCATATGCTGATATGCCTGGATTAGATCCGGATTTGGTAATGCATCATTTGACAGTTAAACTGGGTGCAAAACTAGTGAAACAAAAATTAAGAAAGATGCATCCACAAGTCGCATTACTAGTCAAAGCAGAACTTGAGAAATTATTGCACGTCGGATTCATACACCCAATTGATTATCCTGAATGGATCTCCAACTTAGTGCCTGTCAGTAAATCAGATCGCAGCATCAGAATATGTACAGATTTCAGAGACATTAACAAAGCTTGTCCAAAGGATGACTTTCCATTACCAAATATTGACTTGATTGTCGATCTCACAGCAGATCAAGAAATGTTATCATTGATGGATGGATTCTCTGGTTATAATCAAATAAGGATCGCGCCCGAGGATCAACACAAAACATCATTCACTTGTCCTTGGGGAACTTTCTGCTGGAATGTCATGCCCTTCAGGCTAAAAAATGCAGGTGCTACATATCAAAGAGCCATGACTACTATCTTTCATGATCTCATGCACGTAACCGTGGAAGATTATGTCGACGACCTCTTGGGCAAATCAATAAACAGAAATACACATTTGGACATACTTTCAGTCATCTTTGATCGATTGGAAAAATACAAAGTAAGATTAAACCCCAAGAAATGTGTTTTTTGAGTAACCTCCAGGAAGCTCCTAGGATTCATTGTATCCAAAAGAGGAATCGAAGCTGATCCAGCAAAAGTCAAGGCCATCTTGGAGATGCAACCACCAAGAAATATCAATCAATTTCGGTCTTTACAAGGCAGACTCCAATCCATACGAAGATTCATAGCACAACTTGCAGATAAGTGTAATCCTTTTCAGCACTTGCTACATAAAAACATCAAATTCAAATGGGATGATAATTGTCAACAGGCTTTCCAGATACTCAAAGATTATCTTCTGAATCTGCCAGTTCTGATGCCACCAGTTCCAGATCAGCCTCTGTTACTATACATATCAACTACTCCAACAGCACTGGGGGCACTCTTAGCACAACAAATTGCTGAGGGCAAAGAAAAAGCAGTATACTATATCAGTCACACATTGGTGGGATATGAGCTAAACTACACACCAATCGAGCATGCATGTCTCACCGTGGTCTTTGCTTCACATAAATTACGACATTACATACTCACTCATAAGACTAAGTTGGTTGCAAGAATCGATCCATTGAAATACCTTCTCAATAAAGCAACACTTACTGGGCGACTAGCCAAATGGGTAATGATCCTGAGTGAATTCGACATCGAGTATGTGGACAGAAAAGCAATAAAAGGACAAGCCATCACAGATCAATTAGCAGATGCTCCCATGATAGATGATGTTCCTCTAAGTTCATAATTTCCAGATGAATCCATCTTAACAATGTCACATGCAACGCCATGACAACTGTACTTCAACAGCTCATACACACAGCATGGGGTAGGAGTTGGCATCCTCTTTATAACTCCTCAAGGGGATTCTATACCAAAGTCATACCGCTTATCATTTCCTTGCACTAACAATATAGCGGAATATGAGGCATTAACAACTGGATTACGGATTGCAGTTCAGTGGAAGATCCAGGAACTTCATGTTTTTGGGGACTCTCAACTTGTAATCCGTCAAGCAACTGATGATTACCAAACAAAAGATGAAAAATTAATGCCTTACAAACAAATGGTGGATGACCTGAAACAACACTTCACAAAGATAGATTTTGAGCAGATACCAAGAGAGCAGAATAGAGTCGCAGATGCCATGGCTACAATTGCTTCACTGATCGATCTACCTCCAAATGAGACCCGCTATGAGTTCTTGGTGGATAACCTTTTGGTTCCTTCATACGAAATCATTCCTACTGAGATGATATGTGTTGTCGGTCCTGAGTCCCAGTTATATGGTTCCATTTTCACATACCTTCGTGACAATACCCTACCTCCTGATTTATCAAATAACCAACGTCGCACTTTCATTCGCCAATCCTCTCGATATGTCATTTTAGCTGATATCCTATACCGGCGAGGTCTAGATGGCACTCTTCTTAGATGTTTAGAAAGTGACGAAGCTCAGATTGCGTTACATGAAGTACACGAAGGGATATGTAGTCCACATGCTAGTGGTCCTACCTTAGCCAAGAAACTCATCAGGACTGGATATTACTGGCCCAATATGGAAAAAGACTCATATCAGTTTGTCAAGAAATGCATGCAATGTCAAATTCATGGAGACCTCATACATGCGCCAACGCAAGAACTTCAACCAATTGTGTCTCCTTGGCCCTTTTGTCGATGGGGACTCGACCTCATAGGCAAGATTCACCCTCCTTCTTCCAATGGTCATAAATTCAATATCACTGCCACAGAATATTTCATGAAATGGATTGAAGCCGTGCCTCTCACACAAGTCACTGGAAAACAGATTGCTACATTCATCCTCAACTATATCATTTGCCGATACGGTATTCCTGTCTCCATTATCACTGATAACGGGCGTCCCTTCAAAAACCAGGATGTTCGTGAACTCTGTAACCGCTTCCATATTTCCCATCGTTTATCCATGCCATATTATCCCCAAGGTAATGGTCAAGCTGAGGTGTCTAATAAGACAATCCTTAAAATCCTAAAAAAGACAGTCGATGATGCTAACCGTAATTGGCATATCCAACTTAATCCTGCACTTTGGGCATACCGCACAAGTGTCCGCACACCTACAGGAGCTACACCCTATTCACTTGTCTATGGCACTGAAGCCATCTTGCCTATTGAGGTCGAGCTACCCTCTTTACGAGTCTCTTTGCAAAACATTATCAGTGATGAAGACTATAGGGTCTCTCGCTTACAAGAATTGGAACTACTGGATGAATGAAGACAAACTGCTTTTAATCATCTCAAGGCTTATCAACAATGAATGAGTCGCAGCTACAATCACAAGGTCAAGCCTCGCACATTTGAGGTAGGTGATTAGGTTCTCAGAGAAAACCCCAAAAATCAGCAAGACAGAGAGAAGAGGGGCAAGTTTGAACCAAACTGGCTTGGTCCTTACATCATTACAACAGCATATGGATCTGGGGCATATCAGCTCTCAACTACAGAAGGTGAACCTTTGGAGGATCCTATCAACAACATACACCTTCACAGGTTCTACACATAGCTCTTCAGAATATCCTAATTCAAAAATACAAAAAAAATAAAATCAAAAATAAAATACAAAAATACAAAAAAATTCAAAAATTTCAAAAATACAAAAAAAATTATAAAACAAAAAAAATCATTACTTGGTGAAAACCTGGCAAACAGGCGCCTTGTGACACAAAAAACATTGAAAAATCAAAAAAAGTAAAGAGAAATAATTTCGTCCAACGGTGAAAACCACTTCGGTGGCACCCTGGGCAAGTACCATGGTGAAAACTGGGTCACCAGCGCCATGCGTAGAGACATTGCTCCTCCCTCCTTTAGGATTCACTTTCATCCTTTCACTTTGCACACACTCATGACCAATTCATCCATAATAAACTTACACATTCCCATCATGGCTTGTTATTGATCTACCCAAGATTGGTTCACCGTTCATAATAAACATCCCTTTTCACTCCTTTCCATCCATAATAAATTAGATCCTATCTGTGGCTAAGGCAAATCCTACGTCTAGTGATGGGTGTGGAATTGAGAACATCACATGTTTTCGAGGAGTACAGTTTCTTCGAGCTTCCTTCAGTTTATCCGCGCACAATCCGCAATAAAGCAACATCTGCATCGCCGGTCCACAATAAAGTTTCATCTTCTCTACAATAAAGTATCAGTTTCATGGATTCAGTCAGTTTCAGATGAGACACATCAGCAACAATGGGCTTCAACAAATCAAATCTTTCAACAGACTCAGATAACATATGGTTCCGTGCCATCTATCCTTTTTGTGAAAGTAAACATTGTGACCACAATCAAATAAGACTTATACAAGTGACAAGAGACACTAAACTTGAGGACTACAGTGGATGTTGGTGTCGAGTCTTGGTTTTCTTTTGATTTTATCTTTTGGTGACATGTCTTTTAGCTTTTTCAGGATGTCTCTGACTAGAGATTCTATCTCCAGGATGTCTTTGACTAGAAAGGCAAGGATGGGGTATCGTCACCTATTTGTATTTGCTATCTGTGGATTGTCTCTTAGTAATGCTATGACTTGTCCAAGGATATGAGGACACTGTGAGTCTAGTATGAACTAGGGAATTCTTTGTTTGTGATTGTCTTATCTCCATGCAAACAGGTACAATGACTTTCTGGGTTGAACATATGCCTCAATTGTCATAACCTACTTGCCATAATAAAGCTCAATGATGATAACGCACAAGAAGCTGTTTCACTTTCATATTTTCTGTCTTTCATCCCCCTTTCTTGATTGACTTCCATCGTCCTTCTCGAGTCTGCGTAGCCTGCTATCACATGACTGAGTATAATGACACACCAAAAATATTTGCATTTCATGTAGTTGCACCTGCATTACCACATATAAGCATTTCATTCATACATATAGATATCACAACTGCATCACATCCTGCACACAACACCTGTTAGCACAATTTACATTTTCATTATCATATTCATTGGCATTTCATACATTCATATTTGCATCATGCATACACATATAAAACATAAAAGAACAAAAAAAAATATTGTATTCCATTATATACACATTTGCATCCATATCATAAGCATCACATAAGAACATATCATCACATAGGTACACATGCATATAGCTGCCACAAAAATGAATCATCTCATATATATATATATAAAGTGTCATGATACAATGATGTCAAAATCATATGGCTACAATCACCCCCAGGTGTCTACATCATCATACAAAAATGATACAATACTGATACATAGGGAGCCCTCTATGGCTATGATGAACTCCCTCCCTCAGAGCTACCTGGCCTCGACGGAATTTGAGCCCCCGAAAGACCCGCCCCAGGATCATCCCTCCTGTCCCCTCTATCTGGTGGTGGTGGAGGACCCATAACCCCACCACTAGATGCCTGTCTCCTCCGGCTCCCTCTCATAGTTGTCGCTGTCCGTGATGGTCTATGGAAGCTCCTCGCCCGTTGATCAGCTGGCACCGCACCATAATAGAGATCCCGCCAGTAACTGATCTCCTCCCCTGCCCGCAGGACGTAGGCATATCCAGCCCCTATATCCTCTGCCGCCTGCCTCCCAGCTCTCAGTGCTGTCTCAGCCTCTGTGTGGCACTGAATGGCCTGATCCCGCTCCCGCTCAGTATCTTTGAGCCACCTCCTGAGCCTATCCCTCTCCCTCTCCAGCTCCTGGATTTCAACTGCCTGTCCCTGGCAGATCTCCCTCAGCTCCGTCAGCTCATCCTCCTCTGCCTTAGCCCCCTGTGGCTCCCCCTGAAAGGGTGCCTACCCCTATGCCTGTGCCTATACTGGTGCCAGTCCCCGTATCTGTCCCTGTACCTACACCTGTTTGGGACCCTGTGCTGCTGGCACCTGTAGCGGTAATCCACCGCGACCCCTCACTACCCGAGCCTGCCTATCCTCTCCACCCTCCCTCTGTGGTGCCACCCTCCTCTCTCCAACTACCCCCCTCTTCCTCCGTCGACCTCTACCCCCATCATCTCCATCATCATCACCATCCCCACCACAATCTCCATCTAGTAGCTCCCCTGGATCCGTCAGGCGTGGGAATGGATGCTTGACCTAGTATGTTGTGTACTCGACATCCATGCTGGCATCCTCGATCTCTGGCCACATGTCCCAGGGTAGGGGCATCATCTCTACGAGTTGTGTAACAGCCTGATCATATGATAATAAAGGCCCAAACTACGCCTGATCTTTGACAGTCCGTGAATACATGCTTGAGCCCCGGGGCATTCGCTGGATCCTGCCGAGCTGCCTGCCCACCCTGTCCACTAACTGCCTCTCCAGTACATAGGGCATCCGCCCAATCAGATACGTGCTCTGGAAGGTGTAAGGTAGCTCTACCGCATTGTCCTCCCACTGCTCACATCCAAGGTATGGCCTCCATATGACCATATCAATGTCATCAATCACCCGCCGCCAGTGCTCTAACTTGTCAATCCGTGGCTGCGATGTGATCATGTCGTACAAGTATACGAAACTATGTTCGTGACCTCTACCCCTGAAATGTATCGGTCTCGTCACTGGCAGATGCTAATAGGCCCACACCTGTAACAATGTGACACCGCAACCCAATCCCACTGACCCGTGGTACACAAACTGATGCAGCTCGTAATATAGGTGTGCTAGCACACACGGTCCCCAGGCATATCTGGTGTGCTGTGTCACCAGTGTCTCCAATGCTCCTCCCCAGCCCACAGCCAACCCTCGTGTCACTCTATCAGGACATAAGAACCCACTGATCGCTCCTCCTATCACTGCTGGCAGCGCTAATCCTGTAGCTGTCATGGTGTCCCAAGCCACATGTCCAGCCCTCATCTCCAATCCTGGGTCCTGGAACACTCGTCTCAGGGCCTCCTTGTCTCCATCTCGATCGTAGGGAATCAGCTCCCCATCGATCGGTAGCCTCAGAATCTTGTATACATCCTCGAGGGTGACTGTCATCTCCCCCATCGACAAGTGGAAGGTGCAAGTCTCAGAGTGCCATCTCTCAGCCAGTGCAGTCAGCAATCCCATGTTCGCCCGAAACTCAAGCACATACAAAATATGTCTCAGACCCATAGCCTTAATAACCGCTCGGTCCTTGAAGGTCAGCTCAGGTTGCAATCTCTGCGTCGACGGGAATTTCTTTCGTGACTCCAACATAGGCAAATACTCCTGCAGTCAAGCAAATCAATCATGTCAGTCATCGTGGCATTCAATGTTCATCACAAAATGCTACTTTTTATCTAAGTGCATATGGTACTCTATCTTAGTAACACTCACTGTTCATCACAAAGTGTTGCTATCTATCCTAGTGACATTCACTGTTCATCACAAAGTGTTGCTGATTATCCTAGTGGTACTCCTTGTTCATCACAAAGTACTACGTGTTTTGCACTCCCTGTTCATCACAAAGTGCTGCTCACATTTGTACTCCCTGTTCATCACAAAGTGTTGCTCACATTTGCACTCACTATTCATCACAAAGTGTCGCTCATATTTTAGTACTCCTTGTTTATCACAAAGTACTATATCTTGGTACTCACTATTCATCACAAAGTGCCTTGATCTATCCTATCCTAGGGCCTTTGCTTGAGTGAATCCTCTTGAGAAGTTTTCTAATTGGCAACATATATTCTATCACAGAATTGTCAATCCTAGCCCTATTTGCTATCCTAGTCTTCCCTAGAGGACCTGCTTGAGTGTATCCTCTCAGCAGCTTATCTAATCAACAGCGTATGTTCATCACAGAACTGCCGATTTGGCCTAGAAGACAAAAATTCACATTTTTTGGACAACGCGCTTTCCTGACATAAACGCGCTTGAAGACTGCATAAACGCGCCTGTTTTACACAGACGCGCTTGGGCGACATAGACGTGCATATGCTCTGCACAGACGCGCCTGGGCGACATAGACGTGCCAATGCTCTGCACAGACGCGCCTGGGCGACACAGACGTGCCTTCTTGGCATAAACGCGCCTGCACATCACAGACGCGGCCGCATTTGGCACAGACGCATTTTCCATCATAAATGTGCCTGGCACAAACACAGACGCGCCTCGCGAGCATAGACGTGCCTGGCACCAACGCATACGCGCCTGGACATTTTTTGACATTTTTGGACCCTAACCTAAAGTGCATTTATTACCCTATCTAGCATGCATTAATGACAACAATAAATGCATCAAAGTACAAGGAGGTTTTGTGGTACTTACCGACTCTCCTGCCTCAGCTGGCCTCTGGAATCGGCGAACGCGATCGAATCTGTGAACAAAGGCCATCGCTGCTGACTGCTACTACTCTATTTTCGCTTTGCACTCTGCTCTCGTGGATGTGTAGATGACAATGAGGATGTATTTTTCCCCATGGTCTATCTTATAGACTACCCTAGCCCTAGCCCTCGTCTCCCGAGTCAGTCTTCATTATCCCGTGACTCTGTCACTTTATCCGGTCAGTCCATTCTATCCCGTCTTTCTTATCGAGAGATTGTCTGCAACCTTTCCAGACATTTTCATCCAATCTCTCGAGGGGGCATATTATTCCCATCTTGGGGCAACTCTGTATCAGTTCATATTATCTTCTTTGAAACAACGCGACAAACCACATTGTCTCAAAGAGGGGCAAAATGTAGACACCTAAAATTGTCATGTCTAATTAAATAAATATTTTATTTATTTAATTATTTTAGCCTAATTCTTCTATTGATTAAATAAATCTTTATTTATCTAATTAATTCATTTATCCTCTTCTAGCCTTATTTCTTGTTTAAATAAATACATTTATTTATTTAAATTATCCTTTTCCTAAATTAAATAAATATCTTATTTATTTAATTGATCTCACCCCTTCTATTAATTAAATAAATCTTTATTTATTTAATTAATTCATTAGCCTTTTCTACCCATGACACATGTCATTCATCTCTTAATTCATACACTACTTGCCCCTTTCATTATTTTATTATTTCTTTTACCTACCCTCTAATCATAGCCGACCTCCTTTTACACCTCTCAATCTTATCCCTCCATTTCATATTGTGTCTTCTATATAAGGAGATACTTCCTTCATTATCAAACCCTAATCAAGGATTCTAATCATTCATCTTGAGGACTTAACTACACTACGATCCTACTTGCAACCACATTCCGTTCTTTGTTGAGCTCTTGTGCACATAAAATCTGAGAGCAAATATATCAAACAAGATCAATGGAGATAGGAAGAATGAAGATCCAAACCCTATTGGACATGTGATGGTATAATCTTTGTGAATTCGTTTGATTTGCATTGTCTTAGGTAATCTTCATATGTTATGGTGGATCTTTGTTGTTGTTAGGCTAGGGTTTTGTGGTTGAATTCATTTAGCCTTTCAAAATTGTTATTATTGTTATCCATTTTCACCATATACATTACTAACACTTTTCTCTTGCACCTAGGACCACGAAAGCCAAGGGAGAGGATAGTGTGTGTTAGAAGTAGGACCCCTCGACCAACTCTTTTGCACAAGTGTGTCAATCACAAAATACACTTGTTCTTTTTAACTTGTCATTGCAATGATTTTGTATCTAATTGGAGATGTTGCTCCAACAACCATGATGTTCTTTTTGACTTCAAAGGCAAAACGTTTGAGTAACCAGAAATTGAAAATCCCGGTCAACTAAATTTGAAACACATATGCATGAAGTAGATCATTTTGAGAATAACTTTGACAAATTTGGGATTCTTTTTAACTTGCACAAAACGAAGTGTTGATTGTGAATTTTAGTTTGATGCAAGAAATAAAATTTGTCTTGTTTTGTTTTAAGCACCAAAATAAAATGTATCCCTAACTTGCGATGAAAGCAAATTTGTGTTGTTTGATTTTAGAGCACCAAATAAAAATTGGAATCCTAACTCCCAAGTAATGAAATTTGTTTGTAAGTTTTAGAGCACCTAACAATGAAGTGTTTTGATTTTTAAGCCAAAAAAAAGAGTTACTTTAAAACCTGCACACGAAGCAAACAATTAGTAAAATGCGACCATATGGTGGGCTTCTACAAGCCTAAGAAAATTTATTTTGTCGGTTACATGGCCTTTTTTACAACATTCTGTTACAATAGCGCTACTTTGTGTGAAAATAGAAGCGCTACTTAACACAAATGCACTACAATATAGACAAAAGCGCTAAAAGAAAAGATTTTTACAACAATACAAAAGTGCTAATACAGAAACAAAAGCGCTAGTTAAGATTCAAAAGTGCTAATATACCGACAATAGCACTAAATTTGAGACAATAACACTATTGTAAAGACAATAGTGCTAAAATACCAAATTACAATAGCGTTAAAGCGAGAACAAAAACGTTAAAGCGTGACCTGTGTGTCAAGCTAAATAGTCAAAAGTTAGTTTTGAAAACAAAAAAATGTTGTTGGGTGTTGGATTCACGTCGGGTTCACCAAATGATGCTCTGCAAAATGGACAATGGTTAGAGTAAAGCCTATGGTCGTATAACACACAAAAACACAAGAAATTGTTAGTGTTAATCAACCAAAAACTAATCTAAGCAGGCATATCAAAAGAGACGCTAAAAACATGATAAAGGATTTAACTATGGAAGTAAATACCACAAGACATCTCCAAATGCCTTTTAACATGCTCTTAGCTCCTTCTCCTTTATTCCTCTCCTCTCCAAGTTCCAAATTAGTGTAGCTCTCAGTAGCTTTTTGCACTATGGATGCTTATGGGGGTTCAAGATTGTAGATGATTAACTATGCTATGCAAGTGTAAAATAAGCTAAATATGAGATGCCATGAAATGAACTAAGATTTCTTTTTAGTCCAAAATGATAATATATTAGTGATTTTATGCTAAAATGCTCTCTAGAAATGCCTATAGATTAAATGCATACAAGTTTTTCAGGATTATGACTATGAATGCTAAATGCTTGAGGATTTGAAAATGATGAATGAGAGCTCTATTTGTAGATAAAATGGAGCAATGGATGGTTGAGATTGAGTAATCTCAATAGGGGTCAGGATTGAATGATATTAAATCCATGTGAGGGCTTTCAACCCAATCTCAGGATGACAAGTGTCAATGTGAGATAGGTTGAGAGGAGAGGGAATAAGCATCAAATGCTTGACATGACCTGAGAGTTAACTTGGGAGTTAAGGTCAAGGTTGGGTTGAGTGAATAAATTCTTTATTCAAAGAATAAAACTTTTATCCAATGGATAAACTCTTGTGCAAAGGTAAAAGGGATAACCATGGTCAAAGCAATAAATGTTTGAGGAGACACACGAGTCACATGAGGGTTGAGTTAAGGGTTAACCATAAATGGTCATGTAAGAGCCATAAGTGGTTTGGAAGACTTTAGAGGTTAAATTGTTGAACACACAAAACAGTAAATGCTTTTCAAAGACTTTGAAATATTTGAGAAGTGACTCCAAGTTGCTTAGGAATGTGACAATAATTAGGGGATGGATTAGGTTAATTAGGAAGGGTTTAGAAGAATCTAGAAGGGGGTTTAGGAGTGCAAGTGGATTTGGTGGGTGAGGGAAAATAAGATTTTAATTAAAATAAAATTAATTTATTTCAACTTGTGGTTGCAACTTGCATTTGTAGGAAAATGCAAGTGGGGGGGAATAATGATTTAAATAAATATTTTATTTAATTTATTTAAAAGAAGAAAGGGGATTGAATGAAATAAATAGGATTTATTCATTTAATTGATTGTGAATTTGATTGAATGAATGAATTAAAATAAACTGAATAATTTATTTAATTAATAGGAGAATGCTTGAAGATGAATTAATTAAATATTAATTTAATTAACTGATGGCTAGTGGATTTTTAATCAAATAAATACGAAATATTCATTTAAATAAAATGGACAGATTTATGTGACTACAGATATTACCTAGTCCCAAAAAATTAGGTCGAACTTTTGGGAATAAATCTAAGACATCTTCTTCTGCTCAATTCCAGGTCGGTGTCTCCATACGAAATTTGCACGTCATTGTTTCTATCATATTACTTCAATAATTTACTCTCTTGCCCTAATCTTCAATAATTCAAATCAATTTGATTCAAGGAGGAAAAATCCCTATCCAAAGAGTCCTCGAATCTAATCAAAATCTAGATCTATGAAGGATAGATCTATTAAAGTCCTCTCCTCCTTAATACGATGGTTAATTAGTTCATTTAGTGGTTTTATTATCTTAATTTAACCCTAGCCCTAATTTTACACCACCACAATACCTTAATTTTTTTTCAAGATATAAATGGTGAGATAGAGAGAGATATATATATAAGGAGATATAGATTGGAAGAAGAGAGACAAGGAGACATACAAAAAAAGTAGAGATGGATAAATAGAGATGGGGAGAGAGAGAAATATGGGAGACAGAGAAGGGGAGAAAGAGGGAGAGACAAATATAAGGGAAGAGAAATAAAAAAGAGATAGAGATGTATGGGAAGATAAAAGGATAGAGAAGTTGAGATAAAGAGATAGAGAGGGCATAGGGAGGGAAGTGAGAGAGGGATAAATGGGGAAAGATAAGGAAACAAGGAGAGATAGATAGAGGAGTGAGGGAGAGAAAGATCAATAGATAGAGATGAAAAGAGGAACCGATAGAGAGATATATAGAGATGGAGAGGGATAAGGAGTGAGATAGATAGTGATATGAACATAGAGATAAAGAGATACAAATAGAATTAGATAAAGAGATAGGAGATGGATATATAGAGAGAAATAGAGCTTGATAGTGATGTAATGTTGTAAATTGCATACCTTGTAATTTCACATCACATAAATATCCCCTTTTGGTCAATAAAAGACAACTATGCAACAAAATAATAACCTGATTAAAATGCTTATATATGATAAAGTAATATTGGTTCTTGACCCATAAGTTCAATTTTCCTCGAAAAAATGTACTATGTGTAGACATCTACGTGATGTGCTAACATCCCACAAAAAAATGCTACTCAATTGACCACTAGAGTGCTACATACATCATATTTTTTGGCAATGTAAACCTCTTTCAGCTTGCCCAAAATTTGCAGACAAATCCAAGCTTGCTATTTTCAAGTTTGAACTTCTATTTTAGCTCTAGAACTCATTCATTCACTCTCTCCAATATTCTCTTTAATTCATATGTGTTCTTTATTTTTCTCACTTGCGTATTTCAAAGCACTACTCTCTTGAAGTTCTAATTTTCACACTATTTGTAGCATTGAATCTTTGAAGATTATTTTTCTTCTCTTGTGGCATTGACATGAAGACAACTCTTCCTTTGGATAGTTTGTCTTTCTCTATTGTGAGGGATCGGTAACTTGCACCTTTGAAACAATCTTTAAATTCATTGTATTGTCTCTTATTTGAGGAATACAAATCTCTTTTGTGTTTCCTTTCATGTCATTTTTGACACAATTTGTCTTAGTTATCCATGGAGGTGAAAACACCAAAGCAAGGGTTTGACTAATGCAAGCCCTTAAACAACCACCCCCTCTTTGGTAATTTGTGTGCAACTTTTAGAGGAAGTTTGCCTTGTGGTTCATCTCTAGAAACTTTTTAGTTCTTGGATAATTTCTTCCATTTTATTTTTATCTTTCATTTAATTACTTTAATATACAATTATTATTATAATTTTTCTTGCCGTATTTTGGCATTTTTTCCTTCAAAATTTGTGCAAAGTCATGTTATCATTTTCCTATGGCAATCTTGTTTTTTGTATATACACAATGACAACGTACCACATTATCATATGCATATCACACAAACCTCTGTGACAAAGAGATGACCCAATTATTTAAAATACCTATACAGTCTACACTTTTTGTTTCTAAGATCATTGCAACTTCGTTCTACTATGTGTTCATAATATAACCAAAAGGCTCAAAAAATATCCTTACATAATTTATATCTTTGTAATTAATTCAATAAACTAGAAGGTAGTAATCACTTTTGATTTATCTAAATGTATAATTAGAAGTTGAGCTCTTGAGGGATACTTATCCTCTCATAGAAATTAACTTTTACTACTCTACATTTTCATGAAATCAATGTGAACGCTCCTTTTAGTAAAGCTTGTGCAAAACTAGAGAAAATCTTTTGATAACATTTTCATAAAATTTTCCTTATTCTCTTCCTTGAGGTTTTTTGATCTAAGTGTTGTGTTTTCTTCTTATGAGCTTCACAACCTAGTTTGGTACTTTTGGGAATGTAGTCAGAAGGATTTGCACAATATAAACATGTCGAAATCTAGACACACTTGTAGTCCTCCTAGATTAGGATTAATGTTTTCCCACAATCCAAACTCTCCAAACTATGTTTCTATATTGTCACATTATACACCTAGTATTCCTAAACCATATGGATCTCTTCTCATTGTGGATCATGAAGTTCGCTTAGTGTCCCCTTTGAGCAGGTTCAATCTTTGGAGGAGAATCTAAGATACTTTTAAGATTTTATGAATTAAGATTCCTTCTATACTAAAGAGACCCTCCAAATGTAACTAACATGTAGGGACTCTAGGGACAAGTGTAGAGACATATGGTGAGTCCACATAATTTTAGAAAAAAAAAGTGAGATGTATCTCAACGTGAGCTTAAGCTTAGTGCAGATGGGACTATGTAAGTAGGCAAAAGTAAACTAGGTAAGAAATAATGTTTTTGTGTGTTAATATTCACCCTTAAGTGATGCTTATGGACAAAGATAACCATTGAAAATAAAAGTCATGATAACTAGTCCTGATAAGCTACTCATATATTATAAAGATCTCTCAAAAATAGAGAAAATGAGAAAACCTGATGGGAAATAAACTTCTCCCACCAAAGACATGAAGAGAGGGAACAAAGCTCCATAAAAAGGATTTCCCATGTAGATGAACTCTTGAAACATGTATAAGTTATAAATAATATCAAAGAATAATTAATTCGTATAGGAATCAATAAACCCCATTGACCATAAGTCAAGATAAGTGATAAAAAAATTATTGCATGATTGATGTTAAGTATACTACTTAGCTATGGTTACACAAATGGTCTGAAGGCAAAACTAGTCTATGAAGTTGAAAATATAGATGGTATTATGATCAAAGAGCATAAAAACATACATAAGTGATGTACAATACACTAAATATGAATGATGCTCTACATAAGTACCAAAATATCATAATTATTGATTAATTAATAATAAAAAGGTTGTTCCATTGCTCCAAGAAAGCATTAGCATAAACATGTGATGATACAACCTTGATGTTGATAATGGAGAGGTATTGGCAAATCAATAAAATTGTGGCACATAGACGAGGGAGAGAATGCAAACACAACATTGGGTCTAATATGATGTTCAAATAACTAAATAATGTGTGTAAAACCCAAGACACACATATGAGATAAAATCACTAGAATTCATTATTATTACAAAGGGACACTCCTTGCCAAATCTGTGATGATAAAACTAAGGCACTAAACAATCCCCATGACACTTTATATCACTTTGTGAGTATAAAAGAGGCAAAATAGATGTGAAAAAATCCACCCCCGAGAAATATAAATTAGATAGGCACTTTATAAGTGCATTATGTTCTTATTTAGAATTCTTATAATTATCCTAAAAAATATGATGCAACAATTTATGCCATGGCGTGACTACAAGAAGACATAGTGTGCAATTAACTAATAAATTAAATATCCCATAACAAAAAATGCTATCAAATAGTCTTCTAATTATATAACAAGTTTTGAGTACTTTTGTGCAAGTTGGAAGTCTAAATCAACTATTTATAATACATGATGAGTTTATAAAAAAAAATTCAATAAAGATCATCCAAAATATAAATATACACATAACATTAGATTCCATGCATTTTCTTTTGCAATTTTGACATCACGGGCAAAAGTTATGCCTTGTCAAAATATTGTCAACAAAGAGTAAAAATAGAGGTTTGGAGGCAAATTCTAAAAAAGTACACGTTGAGCAAAAATTATAAACCACCACAAAGTACACATAACTAACTTTATGTCAACTATAAGAATTAAAAAGATTGACATCACAAGTGTAGTTTATGAGGGAAACAAAAAAATTTGCCCCTTTTAGGAGCTTGTGTAGGCCTTGGTCACCCATGGGAAACATCACTTAGGTGACCAATGGAACAACAAATCTTGAGTGACACTTTGGTTGAGTATTACGTATGTTCAACAAATGGCAATGCAGTAGGCATGTCGACAAAGAGGAGACTTCAATAGGTGAGATTGAGGAAATAATGACAACAAAGTATCACTTCTAGTATCATGTTTTAGCAATGTCTCATTGGCTAGTCGCAGTGGATTGATTTCCCCCAACTAAGAAGACTAGGGGAAAGGACCTAGTAGTTGAGCGGGTTTTGATGGCTATGATAACAAGTGCATCCATGGATAGGAGGATCCCCAAAGAGGAATTATGATTCGTTCAACAAGATCAAAACAACACAATACAACATAGGAGAGAGAGAGAATACCAGATTAAGCATGAATCAATTCATTGATTCAAATGCAATTGTCGATAACATGCGACTTACATGCAAGAAACTGCCCTATTATAGATATACATCTATATGCATCAATCTAGAAGAAAACATTGGATTCAAATTACAATCTATTGTTCTATATCCTTAATACTATTCTACTATGAACTATATAGCATCTGGGAACATCCGAGTCGGCCAAGAAAGATCATATTCCCCAAAGAAAGGAAAATGAAATGTGTAGATAGGTCGGCCCAAAGATGAGATGAAAATCCTTTGGAAAAGAATCACCACGAAGCGTGAACCAACAAGAGGGTCAACCATGCATCAAAGATCATCCCACATATGATAAGTTAGCTCCACAAATCAAGGAATCGTTTCGCAATATCCAGGAACACCAACTAGATGTTAAGCTCAAGCATCTGAGGAAACAAAAAATTGCTAGCCAATTCGGAAGTGATAACTTGCCGGAAAGAGATCCAAATGAAATGCGGATCCAAAAAAAGAATGAAGTTCAAATCCAGCTCCGCAAGAGAAATGATTAATTCTAAGGTATCTGGTAACTCTCAGAAACAAAATTGCTGAAAAGAACAAAGAAACTAAAAGGAAATATTTTTGGGTGATGCAAGATTGCCAAGAACCAGGGATGCTCATGCATCAATAACATTTGTTGATTTA
The DNA here is from genome assembly GCF_030272615.1 of Cryptomeria japonica. NCBI lineage: Eukaryota > Viridiplantae > Streptophyta > Pinopsida > Cupressales > Cupressaceae > Cryptomeria > Cryptomeria japonica. The sequence continues at coordinate 648,219,333 of NC_081413.1, forward strand.
ATGCCCAATATTTTTGACAACATTGCACCAATAGTTGTGACTTTAAAATTGTTATTGCGACGATGACTACGTGTTGGCATTTTGGATATGTTGATATGGTTTTGTCATTGATGTCAACACGTGTCATCACTTGTCAACATGTATCAACACTTGGAGATTTTGGTTATGTTCACCAGCAAGTCAGAGACTTATGCATAGTCACTAGTATTTGGTTCACCAGCAGATTATATTGTTCGCCGGCACTTGGAATGACTTGGAGACTACTTGGTTATGTCGAAGACATGATTCGATCACTTGGTTTTGGAGATTTGGTTAATTGTTTATTCGGGTTTGCATATTTGTTGTTACCGACAAATAGGTCCAGGATAAGCACCGACGGACATATCTATTCCAGATCAGCATGACACGTTATGGAGATGATTTATTATTATTGTAAATGCATTGAGCTGACATCATGCATCGGATATTGATTTACTTGTAATTGATTTTATTGTAATATCTTTTAGTGAGACGACCTATTCAAATTGGTCTTAGGTTATGGTATAAATGTAAGATCTCATTTGTGAGATTGGAGTGTGAATGTGAAAAGGATTGTAACAAGGTATATGCGAAAATAAGCAGAGCTATACACGCAGACATCATTTGAAGGTTGAAGGAAGGATCTTGTGAAGGCAATCATAACTAAACTGGTACTGAATCCAGCATATGAAGATGCTATTTTATGCAGTACATTATCATTGGATTTAACCATCCAATTGTAATCAGTGTGACTCTCATTTTGTGATTGAGCAGTGAGCTCTAGGCAGCTGGCCTTTCTGCATGTGCAAAATCCATATTGTATACACATACTATCTGCAGTAGTATCATTTGATTATGGGTAAGGCTTCCCACTGTGGTTTTTCCCCTTACAGGGTTTCCACGTACAAATATTTGTGTTATGTATTGTGGATGTTATTGTCTTTCTGTTTCATGCATTAATCTTTACCGGTACTGCAATTAACTATTAAGACAGTCTACCAGCATAAAGTTTGGTTTACCGGTATCAAGGATTAAGTTTTGGTTAAGTTAATTTTGGTTGAATTTATTGGACAACTGATTCACCCCCCCCTCTCAGTTGTCTTCGGGACCTAACACTACCCATAATTGAATGGAATGCATCTCTAAGCTCTACAAGCAATGAATCATGTGATGCCACATTAGCGCACAAGTATCAGTCTCACTTTTGCACAAGTATCATACTCACTTTTTTGGGGGTTGTTTTGGGCACCTTCGCAAAAAGTATGTTGATGTGGCCTTGAAACCTTAGTTATAAGCATGGGACTTTCCAAGTAAGTTGTTGTAAAAATGAGATTGATTTAAAATTTCCACATAGGTTTTTGAGAAGTGCGAAGCTAGGGTGCTCAACTACTGGGTCCTCTCCCCTAAGAGCATTGTCCACATGACTTAAGGAATACCATGCCAACAGTCAAAGTTTTTAGGTGCCCATGGGTGATGATCGCTACACGAAACCTTACCTCCCATGATTTAAAAGGTGATTTGTACAATGCTAAAACTGGTGTCAATGATGACACAATAATTACGCCTACAAAATTAAAAAACCCTATATAAAATAAAAAAATCCCTAAAATATACAAAAAAGTATCACAAAGATACTGATTAGGAGATATAAGATGAGGTTGTTGACTTGTATGGAGCCTTAGGAAAATATAGCATAGCATGATAATGTATAGATCTATATGACCATCATCAATGGCCTCTTATTTTTATCCTCTAAAATACAGTGTTATATATCAAAAAATATTTTTCAAGCATTTTGAATGTGATGACTAAGTCAATTTTGATCTAGGATGCACTATTTGAAGGTTCATGTCCACGACCCTTGTAAATTTAAGAATTAAAGGGAATGAATTTTCAAGCATGCTTTGATACCATCTTAAATTAGATAATATCAACTTGCAAGGTCAATGTATATTCCACAAATAACAATTACAAGATGAAATGATTAGTATATACATAATGTGTAAAATTCACAAAAGAGAACCTTTCATAAGTAAAACTTTGACTACCCCTCCAAATATGGAATACTTATTGGACTATAGGGACAAGTGTGGAGACACATGGTGAGTCCATGTGAGGTAAGGCAAAAAGTGATGTGTTCTTTAAAATGAGCACAAGAGTAGTTTGAATGTGACCAATTGAGTACTAGGTAAAGGTAAAATAGGTAGGTAATACCACTTTCCACACTAACAAAAAATAATTTGGTGCTAAAGAGCACCATTTAGAGCTTTCTATGTATAAAATATCCTTGACAACAATTAGGCCCATAGGTTGATTTAATAATATTGAAAGAGAGATAAAAGAGGGCAAGAAATATTGATTTGTTGACATCTAATGTAGATCAAGTTAGGCGAAAGTTTAGTCTAGTGTGAACTAAATTTGATATTAGCTATAAAATTACAATTATTGGTGATTCTTTGATAATGATTATTGAAATTCAAAAGAGACAAATGTTTATTTATAAATTTCTAAGTTTAATGTTGATTGAGACTAACACAAGCTGAGTCTAGTGCCAACTAAGATCTACATGAATTGATTACTATGAAGAAATGTGGTACTATGTGATCATTTAATATCTTAAAATATTCCATGAGGGTTAGCCCATGATAGTGAGACTCGTTTGTGGAACATTAAAAAATTGGATGGGAGGGGGAGGAAAATTATGAAACACCTTCATTTGAATATGATTACATAAATACATGCAAATGAAGGTCACTTCAACTTTTAATATTTGTTTTACATATGGAAGGTTCCTTTGAACAAATGTAGATCTTCAAATGAATATCCCTGTACACCTTTGTTTGAAGGTCCCTTAAACAAACACCCTTGGATTGCCTTTTCTACCTTATTGCTTAGATTTTGAACAAAATATTTTGTTTCAATCTTTGGATTGGACCAACAAATAGAATCAACTCAATGAGTTAATTTTCAAGATCGTAGCCCTCAAAATAAGCTTTCCAACAAGTATAATTTTGAATATATTTAATTTGATTATACTTTTTATTTTATAATGAACATATGTTTTTCACCAAACATCAAGGTCTCTATTTGACATGCATGAAAAAGTAGGAAAATTAAGATTTAAAAATAATAATTACGCACTAGGTATTGATGTCCTTGTTTTAAAAAAAATAGTTTTGATACACCATAAAAAATTGTGCTATATAATACACTTATGTCTAGTTTATAAATAATTTTACTTCGAAATTTAATAAAAAATGTAACAATTTTTTTATGAAAAACCATATGTGCATTGGACACCACTATTGTGAATCTATACATAAGAGATTATAATTTTATCTTTTTTCGTGAAAAGTTATGTTATGTAAAAAATGACATAATGTTAAATTAAAAAAATTGTTTCCATGTCTGAAATATGAAAAATCACTAGGTCACAACACATTTAAAATCTGAATAATTTAGTTGTTATATAGGTGATCAATAGATAGTAAAAATCTAGTCTAAAATATTGATTTCAATGTCCTATTTTGGCCAAAAAGTGGAACACTGTATTGTGGGATGACACATGATGATGTCCTTTAAAACACAAACTTAGACATGCAAATCAATTTTTTTGATACCTAATTGATGGGTAATGACTATACTTTAAGATTGTTAGCTTTGAAAGGAGATGATTTTGAATTTCAAAACTAGGGGATTGGACTATGATCATAGTCTAATTGAGATGCGATCCATTTGAGGGGATGAGTTCATACTTGCTATTTAGTTGAGGGGATTGGATTGCAGACGTGATTTCATTTAAGATGGGAAATGCGTTGAGAAACAAGTTGGGCATGTTCAAAGCTACACAATTTTGTAATATTAGAGTGTTAATTATTGGTGTCAACAAATATACCTACAAAGCCAATTTTGTGCTATAATCATGCATCTATGCCATCAATGCAAAGTGTCATAAAATATAGAGGTGAAAGAGTGAAGTATACACTTTTCTCCTTTAAATTATGTGCTCATGTTAGTGTATATTCAAAATTAAGTGAGAAAACATAATAAAGTAAAAATAATAATAATTATATATAAAAAATTAATTAAAAAAAACTAAATAACTAGAGCAAGTATGTGTTACATGTGAAACTACAGATGAACTAAAAGCATAATTAGTAGATAAAATGTCCCCTTTGAATTGTGTGTATTATGGAGTGCTCACCAATGCAGGAGATAAGAAAGAAAAAATGTGATTAAAAAATGACTATGATCATGATATATAAATATGAAACTGCACTTGAAAAAGCGGCAAAATAAGTGAATATAATATGTAAATCAAGCATATAATACACACCCAAGACATATGTATATGTATGTTGATGAGAGCCAATTATGTTCTATTCTATGTCATATTTTAGCCTATTTCATATGCCTTCATACCATTTTACCATTTTATGTTGTATATGATTAAATATAAGTAATGTTTAATTTAGTTTTTAGATAAAATAAGTGAATAGTATTTATTAGATCGTATTTACTTATTTGTGCTTCAACAATGTTAAGAAACTATATAATGCAACATGTTGATTGAAGAAGAAGAATGCAGACTTTTTGTGACAGACTTCTTGTCACACCCATTACATGGTTCCTCTAACTTGTGATGTGGGTGCATTTTCCAACAAATTATTTCCAGCCAATAAATGTTGTTCACTATATTTGATGAGATATTATTATCATATTCTATTGTAATGGCCATAAACTAAATGTAATATTTGTTGGTCATAAACAAATATTTTGGTACCTATTATTATGGCCATGGGAAAAAAAATTGTTGTTAAAACCAATTTCATATAGTAGTTATTTATTACCAAACAAACCTACTGTAGATCAGGAATTCGATTAACATCAAAGCAAATGGATATTAGCTAACCACAAAGCCAAATTGCAATGAAATAAATCCTAATTACAATCAATAGAGGAATTGAAAGCAAGACACTCAAAATAAATGAAAACCCATCACCAATGTCTCTTTCAATTGATCTCCATTGTTCTTCTTTCTCCTTCAAATTACTTTGTTTGTGGATCTCACCTACAAGTGCACGATGCAAGTATGAAAGCAAGCAAGATTAACAAGATGAAAATTGTAGCATAAGGATACTAGAAGCGTGGTTTTGTTTTTTTTGATTGAAGAAAATCATCCAATTTATAGACAATTTGGAGAGAGGACAAGATTAGCATGAAGAGATTTGAAAGGAAATTTCAAATCAAGGATGACAAATATGACAAATTATGACAAGATTGACATTTTCTATGCAAGATTGATTGATTGACACAATTATGACAAATTATGACAAAATTGACATTTTCTGTGCAAGATTGATTGATTGACAAAAATTATGACAAATTATGACAAAATTGACATGCCATACCCATGACAAAAGGGAAGAGAGAAAATAGCCTCCATGATTGCAACAAATGGAAGCATAAACATAAGAGAAAATAGGAGAAATAGAAATTAGGAATTAGAGAAATTAGTAAATCGGAAACTTGAGGAAAAATATGAAATAGAAATTAGGTGAATTAATTAATAGGTTTTCATCCATTAATTATTTCATGAAAGAGACCTAGGACTAAATAAATAGATTTATTTAACCCACCAAGAAGAAGAAAAGGATTAAATGAACAAATCATAAAACCCTAGAAATAAGAGGACAAGTAATTAGGTCAATACAACAAGAAATTAATGTAGGTTCGATCATGATTCTGATTGACAAAGGACCAATGTTGATAAATGATTGAGACTGGTTGACAAAAATCGATGACAAATTGACCAAGATTGACAAGGAGATCAAATTGATAAGCACCAATTGACAAGGAACAATGACTAATCGATCCAAATTGACATGATTGAAAAGAACAAGGATCGATGACAAATCGACCGCAAAATGACAAGATTGACAAGGACAAGGATCGATGACAAATCGATCGCAAAATGACAAGATTGACAAGGACAAGGATCGATGACGAATCGATCGCAAAATGACGAGATTGACAAGGACAAGGATCGATGATGAATCGATTGCAAAAATGACGAGATTGACAAGGACAAGGATCGATGACGAATCGATCGCAAAATGACGAGATTGACAAGGACAAAGATCGATGACGAATCGATCGCAAAATGACGAGATTGACAAGGGCAAGGATTGATGATGAATCGATCGCAAAATGACGAGGTTGGCAAGTTGATAATCGCAAATGATTACTAAAAGATGATTGAAAGATTGACAAGAGGACAAAACCCTAATTCTATCATCGATTAGGATTGACGATGTCCAAAATGATGATAAATGAGCACGCACCATGATGCAACAGGATAAGATCGACCAAAATCATGACTGAAGATTGCTATCGACGAGACCTAATTCGAAAGCGAGAAAAATGAGGAATGTAGAAGAAGGACTTGATGCTCGCAAATGATAAAGACCAAGTGCGCAACATAGAAGAAATGTTAATGCAACGCAAAAACCCTAAAATAAGGCAATGCGCGAATATTAAAGTATGACTTCGCAAACGTTGACCATTTTTAGACGTCTACACCTACCATGTTAGAAATATCTTGCATTATTCTCTCATTTGAGATCTGATTTTGTGGAGAGATCGTAGGGAAGCATTATGTAAACTGGTAAATGTATTTCTTACATAATACATAAGAAATGGCATGAGAAGAAGGAATGTATTTTTTAGAAAGGAAATAATGTACAATAATTGGTTTGGAGTAAAAGATTTTGCAGTAAATCATTCCATCACCCAATAAACCAAGGAAGGAGGGCCTACTTCTTAGGTTACTTAGTGATTTAGTTTAGTTGATTTAATTTAACAATGTGTGTTAATTTTCTGAAATGCTTTTGTCATTTAGTGAGTTGTGATCTACTTATATTGGTTGTAGGTATTAATATCTTTTAAACGTTAGTCTATTTGTTGAAATATTTAAAGTGTGAATCGTGTTTAAGTATACAAAAGTTGTTGTATTTAATAGGTTGTGATAGTTCCTGTCACTCTATTCGTTTCGCGCTTCTATCATAATTTCTAGCAATAGTTCTTGCTATGATAATAGTATCTGCTACAATTCTTGTAATAGTTTGTGTTGTTCTTGTAACAATTTGTCCTACTATTCTTCATATAGCTTTCACTAAAATTGTCATAGACTATTGTTGTTGTAGAAACCTATTTATGTCCACCTAATTAAATGAATTTAATATTTGTTTAATTATCAATTATCTAAGCTATTAATTAAATTCATATTTAATTAATCATTCCCTTATCTGAGTTATTAATTAAATCCACATTTAATTAATCATTTCCTCTTATCCTACTATTAATTAAAGTAATATTTAATTAATTCATCCCAACACCCTTTTTCAATTAATTACATAAACTATTCAATTTATTTAAATTAATTCACCTAGCCAAATTCAAACTATTAAATAAATAAATAATCTTATTTGTTTAATTAAATCTCCTCCTACATTTAATTAAATCTTCCTTTCTCATTTAAATAAATTATCATTTATTTAAAATCCTAAATTCATCCCACTTGCACTTTCTAGAATATGCAAGTTGCATGCCTAACCCTTCTTCTAGATTCTTCTAAACCCTTCTAATTAGCCTAAACCCCCTCCTAAGCATTTGCACATTCCTAAACTAAGGATTAGGAAGGAGTCACTTCTCAAACCATTAAAGGATTTCTTCCTTCCACAAGTTAACCTCTAAAGTCTTTCTAAGCCTTTAAGGCTAACTCACCTTTGACCCTTGGTTAGAGACTTTTTCTCTAACTTTACCATTCATCTAACCCCCAAGTCTCTTCAAGCATTCATTTCTTTGACTATTTTTATCCTTTAACCCTTGCACAAGAGTTTATCCCTTGGATAAAAGCTTTATCCACTATACTAAACCTAACCAAACCCCCTAGGGTAACCCTCATGCCTCCTCAGGAATTTAATGCGTCCTCTCTCTCCTCTCAAGCCTCCTAATGATGCCAATTGTCACCATTGCATTGGTGTTAGTTGCAAGCATGGATCAAGGATCACACCTCTCTCATACAATCCTAACCATTGCTAAGTTAATATAATCTTAGTCATCCAATTGCCAATTTCCTCTATAAATAGAACTCATCCTCTCAATATCAAGGCTATGCATGATCAAGGTTATTTTCCATTATCAAGGTTCTTTCATTATCAAGTGACACAAGTCTCCCTTGAGCATTTTTAACATAATCATAATAGCATATCAATCATAAGGAAGTGAGCATAGTAATTTATCTATCATAGCATGTTAGTTTCATTATCATAATCATTAATCTTCATTGTAGGATAGTTTTGTTATAATATCGTCATAGATCTTAGCTGCATAAACATATAGATTAATTTATCATAACACTCATCCTTTGAGTTGTCATTTCAAGAGTCAATTGCTCAATGATCTGAGAGCAAAATCCATGACTTGAGGAATCCTTGAAGATAGAGGACAATGTAACGATTTTTAAATAGGATGGTTGTCTAACTTATTTTGTCAATTTATCCTTTTGTATGTAATGTTTCATTGGTGTGTAACTTAACATTTTGATTGTTTGACAATCACACTTCCTTCCACACAATTGTTACTATAACAGACTATTGGACTGTTCTTGTCGCATTGTTATAGGCTGCAGTTCTTGTCACTTCTTGTCACATAATAGAGAAAAACAAAAATATAAATTTGAACCATATTTTCATTATAGGTTCTCTTTTGTGTTATTTAGCTGCACTTTCATCCCCACTCATCTCACCATCTATAGCCCTTGTGCAAATTGTCATGATACCTTTCCCAAGCTTATGATCCCCGGATTGACACCTAGACCAAGATAAACCTAGTTTATTCTTTACCCTAGTTTTGGCCTATCATTTTGATGTCATTGCCGAGGAAAGGTGTTAGCTCAATGAGATGAGTTATGAGCAATGCATCAAAGGCGAAAGTCTGCACAATTATCAATTTTTCCCAAGAGATTAACCTTAGTTTTTTATGTTTTAAATCATATAGATGCATGGTTTGCGTTTTTAGGTAGATCTTAGAAGTTAAGAACCATTTATATATATTCACTAGATGTTGTATGTCATTGATAAGAAAGAAGTAAGTTTGAAGAAACAACAAACTATTACAAATGTTGTATTTTGAAGGGAGTTCAAAGACACCAATTTTGAGAGAAAAATTCTTCAAAAATGAAGAATTTGAAGGCCACCCTCGCTTTTGAATTAAAAAAGAAGAAGAAGAAATCAGTGGGGAAATCACATCAAAGCAAGGTGATTTTTTTATATCCCCTCTACCTAATGAGTGCAACTTAGATTATCATGGTCTTCCATTATCATTGTCACTAGCATCTGCAAATGTTATACCTATAACTGAGCAAGAACATATAATTGATGAATTGTTAGGGCAATGAAATTTTGAGAATAAATATTTGGCCATTTGTTGTTTTGATTGTTTCAAGGAAGAAGATAAGTGCACATAGCAAGCTTCTGAAGAGGACATGATGAAGGAGATAGATGCTATAAGTGAGCCTCGACATGACAAAGGTAAAAGTGCACAAGAATTCTTTGCAACTCAAGGGAAACTTCACATATCTATTTCGGAAGATCAAAGTATGATTAATGATCTTAACATGTCTTATCATTCTACTAGAATATAAAGACATTTATTTACGTTTCTTCACAAAATACTTCTTCACCTAGTATGTATGGTGAATGGAAAAAGAAATACTCACAACAACCATGCTACCAATCATTACCATCTCCACCATACCCATCCTACTTAACCTCATCCACTCTATATCGACAATAATTCTTACCACTTTCATTATCTCACTCATATACTATACCATCCACTTCATCCTATCCACCAAAGGCAACCACGATGCCTAATAAAAAATTACACAATAAGATGGTTGAAACTACATATAATAATACAAATTTGTGGATCCCTTTACATTATGACAATGTGCTTGAAATTGGCCAATCACAGTTGAAATATATTGATGCAATTAAGGGAGGTTATTTTGATTGGATTGAATTAGAAGAACAATATGATCAATTGAATGATATTCAACTTAGTTCTTCTTATTTACTTGACAAATCACAACCTTTAGAGGGTATTCACATGCATGAGGAAACACTTCAATATGAATTTAATTTTATTACGGAACTCATGACTATGTGTGTTGAAATTGATCATGCAATAAGAAATGTTGAACTAAATGCATTAATTATTCGATAATTGTGTGAGGTAAAAAATGTCAACCTACGAGATCTCTCATTGATAAATATTTTTATACTCAAATATATAGATATTTGGAGGTGGCATGTGGTAAAAATGTGTATTCCTCGCATACTTGTTGATTTAGGCCCATTAATAATTGATTAGACACAATTAGATGGGTTTGAATGCATTAATGACCATACAAAAAAAACATGCTCTAGAGGATGATCATTCACTAAACAAGGATCGAGATTTCAATATATACATATCTTTTTCATTCTTTATTCTTTGGATAATCTTGAAATGACCATTCATTGAACAAGCTCATTGTGTTATTATTGTATTTCTTGATTCTTTGGATTATGCTAATGCCCTCATGCTTTTGTAGTGTGAAATTAAGTTGGGGGGAGGGAAATCCCTTGAATTCTAGAAAATCATTGGTTGATAACATCTTCATTGATTGTTTTATTAGTGCTTCTCATCAAAACCACTTGTGTGAGCTTTGGACCAAAGCAAAGGTATGAATTCTTGTGTTAGTTTGCATTGAATTTATATTTTGTTTACATAGGAATCAATTGTAATTCATCTATTTTATTTAATTGAATATTTATTCATAAATATAATTCTACCATTCATTTTCTAATAAATAAAATAATTATAATGGTGGAGTTATTAATGGATGATATTGTACATTACTATACTTGATATGCTTGGTCATGAGAATATGGTTGCAGGTTTCTTATGGTGGTGACCCAACACTTTTGCACCAATTGATGATGCTTCTCTACATGAGAATTCATAGATGCATTCTGTTAGCCTTGCTAACTAGATGATGAAGATCAAGTTTCTTTTCAGCTTCACTCTTGGAGATCACCAAAGGTTTTTTGTGCCAAGTGTTCAACATTAATGGACACAACTTCTCTTTTTCATCATCCTTGATGTTAGACCACGTGGAGGACAAAATGAACTGTGGTGTGGCCATGTATCTTGTAGTGCCACATTCTTGGTTGATTATTCGCATCCCACACCTCTAGGGACAACTTGAAGACATGTGAAGGTCCCAAGGAGCTTGAGCATGTTCTAATGTTGATCATTGGAATTCATCACAAGGATTGCTTCATCCACTTATCTAAAGCTATATTGATCCGTTGGGAGACTACCATTGGTCTTCCACTACATAACCAAGTTATCTTTGGAAGATTCTTATATCGTAAGTAATTCTTTTAACTAAGTTATATGACATGTATTCCAAAGTTATATAATCAACTTTTAGAATCATGTTATGAGAATATTCATGGTCACTCTTGATGAGGTATATTTCTTGTTTTTGGTCACTATTTAAAGTTATACATGCAACTAGTTTATGTATGCTTAGATTGTGGTACTTGCAAAAGAGACACAAACAACACAAACACACCAATGGGACATTGTATTAGAGATCAAAATCAACAAACCATGTTAGTTAATCTAAGCCTCTCAAAATCGTCTCATTGTCCTCTATCTCCAAGTATCTTCAAGATTCAAGGTGGCTCTCACTTGGAAGAGCACTTGATCTTTAAGATGACAACTTAAAGAATGATATTTGAATGATGAGCTAGAATCTAAATGGATGCAAATAAGATCCTATTTGATTAGATGATCAAAACTATTGATATGGAGATGATATGCAAAATGGAGGTGTGTTTCCAAATTGAAGGATTAAATGATCTAATTAAGCTAAGATGAAGATAAGAATGCTATGGAATTGAGATGCAATTAAGCTAAATGATTAATCTAACACATGGTATAATCTAAGCATGGTGCAATTAGGATGGCCTAAATGATTGAGAGAGGCACAATGTGAGCTCCTTGATAGCCTACAAAAGCAACTATAATAAGGATGCATAAAGTGGATATTAGGGATCCTTTGATATGAGACAAGGGCTCATCTTATAAAGTTGAAGGCTTGAAAACCAATGGTCAAGATTGAATATTGGTCAATGGCTAGGATTGAAGGGGGAATGTGGTCCCAGATTAGAAGGCTTAGCCTTGTGACAAGTATCACAAGGGGGAGAGGGTGAGGATCAATGTGGTCCCATATGTGTGGTCATAGGTTTGTAGGCTTAGCCTTGTGATAAGTGTCACAAGGGGGAGAGGGTGTAAAAGTCAATGTGGTCCCCTATGTGCGGTCCCACCTTGCGAGGAACAAAGGTCCTAGGTGAAAGGGGGATATGTTCTCACACATGTGTGAGCGGAGGAACAAAATGGATTAATTAGGATAATGAGAGGATTAGATAGGTTCTAGAAGGATATTAGCATGCTAATGAGAAGTGTAGGAAAATGCAAGTGGAGGGAAAATAGGCATTTTTAGATCAAATAAAAGATTTATTTTAGCCAAAAGGGGTGCAACTTGCATTTGTAGGATTTTGCAAGTGGGGGGGGGGTGGTTTACAAATAAATAATGATTTTTTAAAATGTAAAGGGATTTTTAATCAAATGTAAATTCAATTAAAAGGGAAAAGGGGTTTTAATTAAATAAATAAGATTTATTCAATTAAATGGCTATAGGATACTTTAATCAAACCTTAGTTTAATTAATGGATTAGATTGGAAGAAAAGGTAATTAATCAAATCCTTCATTTGATTAATAGGTCGATTAGAAGAATAGGGATATTAATTAACCCTTGGTCTAATTAATAGATGATTAAATGATGATTACATGAATAAAATCCATTTAATTAGTTGTGCCAGTTTTAGGTGTCTATAGTTTCAACAATGAATTTCATTGAAGGGCTTTAAAAGAAACTCTAAGGTTTGGATGGTATCACTTTAACATCCATATGAGTGTTTCATTTTCTCTGGTCATTATATGCAATTTTTTTAATTAAAAAAATTGAAAAAAAAAGGGAAAAAAAGGGAAAAAAAGCAATAAATCTAACAATGAAAACCTTTGGACATTGTTAGACAACTACAATTTGAAAACCAGTTTCTGGCGGATTGTAGTTGAAATCAATTTTTAGTGGTGAAAACTTTTTTTCCAGCACCACTAAGCGGCGAGTGATTGAAAATTGGCTTGCTAGTAGCCACTTGTCATTATCAAAAATTAAAAATAAAATAGAAAAAAATGGAAAAAGTGAAAATGAGAAAATGCAATAATCGATGTTCTTCATCCGAGTTAACAATTTTTTCAGAAACACTCAGATGCTTCTATGGTTGTTTCACTCATTGAGTGTCTTTAGCACCTCCTGTCGCTCGCTTGTGTAGTTATGCTCCGATTTGTTGTGGTTACCTTGACTTTGATCAATTATATGACTTGCTACATGTCCATTCGAGGTGTTACATGAAGTGGAATTATCTATCTAAAACATGTCCAGTGATGCTTTAATTAGATGAAGTTATTTCACGATGTTGCAGTCCTTGTCACAATTTTTGGTTCCTTCCTTGCTCAAGATGGTATATGTAACAAGGATGGTATAACTCCCCCCAACTTAAAGGGTTGACCGTCCACAGGAAACAAGGAGAGGATAAATATGGCTGTTGCATATAGGATCAATATAATAAGAAGTATCAATAAAGTTAAGATATAAAACAATGAAAAATAAAATTGACCGTTTTACCAACTTGCACATCCTATCATAGTTTGTGGCAATAGTTCTTGTTACTCTAACAATTTTTGCTACTATTTCTATAATATTTTATGTTTTTCTTGTAACAATTTGTGTTGTTGTTTGTAAGGAAGTTAAGTACCAGAACAACTTCCTACACTAATCTTGAGAGGAGGGTTATGCAAAACTTTTATAGATTGTTACAACGGTTACAAGAACTTAACAAAAATAAACAAAATATCATGCATACCACAACAAAACACAATTATTTACATGGGGAAAACCCTTTCGAGAGAAAAAACTCACACTGCAAAAGTAGCTCAATATATTATTCAACAATCAATAACATATTACAATATACTTGCAGAGCAAGCTCTTCATGGGAATACCACTAATAAAAGACTCTAAGGTAACTCAATAGCCATAAGACTCTTACACACAACCTCTATCTCACGCACCTCATATATAGGAGACATAGTACAAGAAACTGTCGAACGGTATTACAAAACCATGGGCTAAAACCACCCAATAAAGTAGAGCCAACCTTGTCTCCAATCTAGATGCCCTGTGATGTGTCAAAATATACATCAACACGTGTTCCTCACTTTTACAACTCATTTATGTGTTTGATGCATTTTATATTTCCTATTTCAAGAGTCCAAACTTTTGGAGGCCATAATTTGTGAAGTGTGTGTTCGATTGACGAATTGTTTGAAGCGTCGAAAAGCTCGCAAAGTTCTCTATCACCTCATAAATTGCTATGCCGTTTATGCCTACTTTTCAGGGCATTTCAGAGCCTCTAAAGTCCTCAAAATTAATTTTTAACCTTTCATCGCACCCTTCAAAAATGGAAACTTTAATATCTTCAAAACTAGCTATGATCTTGTGACGAAAAATTGCCGACATGCTTATGTAGCCAACCAAAAGTTTCAGGGAGAATTTTGCACCATTTCATGCTCGAACGAAAACTTACTATAAATAGTGACCTCATGTAAATGCAAGGTTGAGACACCATTTTCCCAACACTAATATTGTAATAGTTTTTACTATTATTGTAATAGACTATTATTGTTACTATAACAAATTGTTGGATTGTTCTTATCGCATTGTTACAAACTGTAGTTCCTATCACTTCTTATCACATAATAGATGAAAACACAAATATAACTTTGAACCAGATTTTTTTCATTATAGGTGTTCTTTTGTGTGTTTTAACTACACTTTCATCCCTACTCATCTCACTATCTACAACTCTTATACAAATTGCCACGACACCTTTCACAAGCTTACAATCCCCAGATTGACACTTAGACCAAGTTGAACCTAGTTTATTCTTTACCCTATTTTTGGCCTACCATATGCTTGGTCAATATGTTGGAGGATATTTAATTGAAAAGATGACCACTTTTACCCCCAAGAAGAGAATACACGAGCACATGAAACCTACAAAAATAAAACACCTTGGCCCAAGTGGCAAGATCAAGTGAAAGAATAACAGAACAACACAACATGTAAATGTTGGAAAAAATGGTGTCTCAACCTTGCATTTACACGAGGTTACTATTTATAGTAAGTTTTCATTTGAGCATGAAATGGTTCAAAATTCTCCCCGAAGCTTTTGGTTGGCTAGATAAGCATTCCGGTAAAGTTACTTCGCAAGATCACAACTAGTTTTGAAGATATTAATTTTTTTCATTTTGGAGGAGTGCAATGAAAGGTTTAAATTTAATTTTGAGGAATTTAGAGGCCCTGAAATTCCTTGACAAGTGGGAATAAGTAGTATAACAACTTTCAAGGCAATAGAGCACTTTACGAGCTTTTTGACGTTTCAAACGGTTCGTCAATAGGACACACGGTTCTTGAGTTATTGCCTCTTGAAGTTTGTACTCCTGAAATAAGAATTATAAAATACATCAGACACATAAATGAGTTGTAAAAGGGAGGGACACATGTTTATGTGTGTTTTAACACGTCATAAAGAATCTAGAAGGGAGATAAGGTCGACTACACCTTATTGGGTGGTTTTAGCCCATGGTTTTGTAATACCATTTGACGGTTTCTTGTATTGTATCTCCTACATATGAGGTGTGTGAGATAGAGGTTGTGTGTAAGAGTCTTATGGCGATTGAGTTACCTCTGAGTCTCTAATTAGTGGTACTCCTGCGAAGAGATTTCTCTGCAAGTATATCGTAATCTGTTATTGGTTGCTAAATAATATATTGAGCTTCTTTTAGAGTGTGGGGGTTTTCTCCCAAAAGGGTTTTCCCCACATAAATCACTGTGTTATGGTATGCATGTTATTGTGTCTATTTCTGTTAAGTTTTTGTAACTATTGTAACGATATCTAATTTTTTTGTATTATTCTCCTCTCAAGGTTAGTGCGGGAAGTTGTTCCACTACCTAACTTCCTTACAGTAACATGGAAAGGACATGAAATACACAAAAATGAGAGTAGCCAATAACGTTAAATGAAATGTTTTTGTAATGTGTTCATGTTAATAAGGACAAAAGATGTGTCATGAGAATCCTTTCTCCTTTGGGAGAATCCCCTATGGTTGTACATACCGTGATGGTGATTATACAGTATCATGATTTCACTTTGTAGACATAAGAAATGCATTTAGATGACACTTTTGATATCATCACTAGTGCTTTATGACATTGGGTTGAAATGTTTCCATAACCATTTCTTTATTCTTATATTGATAATGATCATTATAATGTGTATCTAAATATGTATCTTTTGTCTCATTTCAATCCTTCTACATGCTTTCTTTTCTATTATAATTTTTACTAGAGTTTCAAGGTCAACAAAATACCACCACGTGATGCATCATTGACATTTACTGACAAGTAAATTCTTCCTTCATAATTATTTTTTATTGGTATCAATATGTGTGGCATTGACATGAATGTGCTAGACACATGCTTGTTCTTTTTAGCAACGCCATTATGATCGATGACACTAGCATGACATGACCTCCGATACCACGTGGGCTAGGGTGAGATTGGACCTCGTGACTATCGTAGGAAGCTCTCACCAATCAAGCTAGGCCACCAACAACTCATTTAGACTTATCTTGTTTTAAAATTACTATTTAAACAAAATTTTGATATCTTTAGAAATAAGATTCTTTTAACTTTAGAATCGTCGAGAGGAGAAGTTTCTTATTCATCCAAACCCCTTGATTATATTTTCAACTTGTAGAATTATTTATTAAAAAAATAATGTAAAAAACATTGATAGTTATCATTAATAAGGAGATTTAAAATACATCAAATCCAATTCCTCCTTTATAAAGTGGGTCTAATTTTTGAGAACAAATCAAACACAATTTCTACTTTTGAAAAACAAAACAAATCTAATTTTTGTTTTTATACGGTGGGTCTCTCCCTTCTCTTTTTCTTACACGGATTGTGTTGACCTCCTGTAGACCTTGTTGTCATCATAGAACATCTATCAATATAACAACAACAACATTTTGATATCTTTAGAAATAGGATTCTTTTAACTTTAGATTCATCGAGAGGAGAAGTTTCTTATTCATCCAAACCCCTTGATTATATTTTCAACTTGTAGAATTATTTATAAAAAAATTATGTAAAAAACATTGATAGTTATCATTAATAAGGAGATTTAAAATACATCAAATCCAATTCCTCATTTATAAAGTGGGTCTAATTTTTGAGAACAAATCAAACACAATTTCTACTTTTGAAAAACAAAACAAATCTAATTTTTGTTTTTATATGGTGGGTCTCTCCCTTCTGTTTTTCTTATACGGATTGTGTTGACCTCCTATAGACCTTGTTGTCATCATAGAACATCTAACAACAACAACATTTTAATATCTTTAGAAATAGGATTCTTTTAACTTTAGATTCATCGAGAGGAGAAGTTTCTTATTCATCCAAACCCCTTGATTATATTTTCAACTTGTAGAATTATTTATAAAAAAATTATGTAAAAAACATTGATAGTTATCATTACTAAGGAGATTTAAAATACATCAAATCCAATTCCTCCTTTATAAAGTGGGTCTAATTTTTGAGAACAAATCAAACACAATTTCTACTTTTGAAAAACAAAACAAATCTATTTTTTGTTTTTATACGGTGGGTCTCTCCCTTCTGTTTTTCTTACACAGATTGTGTTGACCTCCTATAGACCTTGTTGTCATCGTAGAACATCTATCAATATAACAACAACAACAACAACAACAAAAACAACAACAACAACAACAACAACAACAAAAACAACAACAACAACAACATTAATAATAATAATAACGAGCCATTAATGGGTGTGATAGGGTTAATCCTAATTGTCTACAATAAAGGAAAAGATAGCTACCTAGAAATCTCCTGAACATGGATGGATTAAAGTGAACTTTTATGAGGTGGCTCGTGGCACCTAGGTCCATCGAGTGCAGGATGTGTAGCAAAGGATTATTTTCGTAGAGTATTACAAAAGGAATGCAACGTTTAAACCTGTGAACTAACAACGAAGCTGAAGTTCAAGCTGCCCTATTGGTGATTCATTTTGTGGGAAGGATTGGTGTGTTGAAACTCCACTTAGAAGGGGATTCTCAAATTATTACTCATGCCATCATCAAAGGTGTAGCACAAAATTGGAGACTAGATAGAGAAATCCAAGTTGTCAAAGGCCTCCTAACCTCCTTCCAAAATTTCAAGATTTCACATATTCTTCAAGATGGAAACAAAGAAAAATATTGTTGTGATAATGAAGCATTTGAATTACAAATTGGAAAATTTATATTTGAATTCCTCCTCCCAATAGTCATCAATACATTTGAAAGTTTAAGTTAATGTTTAAACTTTCTCGATGCCTGTGGACTTTTCCTTACCGAAAAAAGGACATAGAGGCATTGATATCTTGTCAGATGTTTTGGTAAAGGTCGTTGAACTTCACCCTTTCCAAGGATATTTTCAAGCAAATATTGGGTGGGTGAGTTGGCAGAGATAGGTTGCGTTGGATTGTCAATGTTGGTGGCAATTTCTTTAAGCTTTGCTCTTCCATGCGACAATTTATTGCCGAGCTTATGAGATACACATGTTGAAAACAAGGATGACCAAGGGGCTTGAGGAAGAGTAAGCCAAATTGCACACTATGGATAGGATTTTCACAAGAGGATAATGATGACTTGGACGACAATGAGGGACCTTAGGAAGATGACCATAATGATTCTGGGAAAGGCAAGGAGCTCATAATTGCAAATTGATTATGGTCCTTTATTTCTTTCATGACAATTTTGTTGAACTTTTATGTAAACTTGATATACTCGAATTGGGTGTTGGGGCGTAAGGTATTTTTTGTTGTGTTTGTATGTAGTTGGGGTTTCGGATCTACTGTTAGAATAATTTTTGAACTATCGTATTTGGACTTAGAGCCGATGATGTATTTTGTTCATTAATTAATTAATTAATTAAAAAGTAGTATTAATTGACCAAATAATAATAATAATCATATAATAATCCTAATAGACGTATTACACTTGCATATAGATGAAAAAATGATTGTCATGAAAAATTAGAGACATTAAATTTGACACTCATTGGCTGTCATACTTTCACTTGCACAACTTTTTGCTTTTTTTTTTCATTGCATTTATTTGGCATCGATTTTGAAGACTTTCATAAATATGTTATCTCCTAAAGGTTTTATGTTACATCCAAATTCTTTGCACATTAATTTCAAGACTTCCATGAATGCATGTTATCTCCTGAAGGTTTGCTCTTACATCCAAATTCCCTACACTCAATTGCTTCAAAGACTTTTATGAATGCTTGTTATTTCCTTAAGGTCTTCTCTTACCTCCAAATTCTCTACACTCAATAACTTTGAAGACTTCCATGAACACCTAGTATCTCTTGAAGGTTGGATCTTACATCCAAATTCTCTACACTCGCTTTAAAGAATTTCATGGCCTATTATCCCACTTCAGGAGACTCAAGAAGAATTGCCACAAATGCTTGTAAATTTAATTTTTATTAGAAAGGGAAAAACAAGTGACAATCGGTGATGAGAGGACAAAAAAACCAATGAAGAGAATGGAAAGTAACCATAAAATCTTCAATCTTTCGTAGCCTCGCCATATCATTGTATACACCTAAAAATGGTCTGAAGATAATTAATTGAATAAGAAATTATTTAATTAATCCCCCTTCCTAATTTAATTGAACCCATTAGCAATTTGATTAAATTCTCCCATTCATCTACTTATTAATAAATCTAAGGACTTATTTAATAGGTTCATTTCAATAATCCCCTTTGATTAATTAATTCAAATTAATTAATCCTCCTCCCATTAAATTCATTTCTTCTAATCCCCTAATTAATTAAAACAAATCAATTTATGAGTTGTTGAAAATTAAATAGTCTTTTCCTATTATTTGAATTTTTAAATTCAAATTACCCACATGACTCCTAACTTCTAACCACCTAACCTAACCATCTCTCTAACCTAACCCATTCCACCTAACCTTGGGTTTAACTAACCCTATCCTATCTTGCACATCCTAACCTCCTATGGTGTGGATATTCTCCCCTTGAGACACATGGCTCTTTGGCCACATGTCTCCTCTCTTGGACATTTGCCCTCTCATGAGAAAGGCTCCTTGACACTTGTCACCATAGAGATGACAAGTGTCCCTCCCTCCAACCTCTTCTCCAACCTACTCCAATTTCACCCTCGATATCTTTAGACTCAATCTTGACCGTTGATACCTGCCACCTCACCCCTGGCCTTGGAAATCCTATAAATATCCCCCATTTTGGAGTACAAAGGATCCCATCTCATATCAATTTAGGCATTGTTACTATAGGCATATCCATTTGAGCATTATTATTATAGGCAATTGCATCTTAGATCTAGTATAATTTGATCATTTTCTAGCATAATTATTGAATCATGTAGTTTAATCAATCTCTTTTCTAGCTTAATTGCATCGTCATCATAGCTTAATCATGAAGATGATAAATCAATTTTGCCTGGTCATATGCAGACATGCCAAGGTTAGATCCAGAGCTTATTATGCATCACTTAAATGTCAGTCCAGGAGCCAAACCAATTAAACATAAATTAAGGAGGATGCATCCTCATATTGCTCTTCTAGTCAAAGCAAAACTAAAGAAATTACTGGATGTCGGATTCATCAGACATGTAGCTTATCCTCTATGGGTATCCAACATCATTCTTGTTTTCAAA
The DNA here is from genome assembly GCF_030272615.1 of Cryptomeria japonica. Classification (NCBI taxonomy): domain Eukaryota; kingdom Viridiplantae; phylum Streptophyta; class Pinopsida; order Cupressales; family Cupressaceae; genus Cryptomeria; species Cryptomeria japonica. The sequence continues at coordinate 648,240,436 of NC_081413.1, forward strand.
CCAAATAAAAGTATCAGAATATGCACAGACTTTAGAGATCTTAATAATGCATGTCCAAAGGATGACTTTCCTTTGCCTAACATTGACATCATTGTATATTTAACTGCTAGACACTCCATGTTTTCTCTAATGGATGGTTTCTTCAGATACAATCAGATTAAAATAGCGCCTGAAGATCAAGAAAAGACTACTTTCACATGTCTGTGGGGTAATTTCTATTGGAACGTCATGCCCTTTGGACTAAAGAATGCAGCTGCTACATATCAGAGAGCTATGACAATGATATTCCATGACATGATGCATACATTCATGGAAGATTATGTCGATGACATATTGGCCAAATCATACAATAGAGAAGACCATATAGGAATACTAGAAAAGATCTTTGATAGGTTAGAACAGTATAAGCTATGGCTCAATCCCAAGAAATGTGCCTTTGGTGTCACTTCAGGCAAGCTATTGGGATACATTGTTTCAACTAGAGGTATCGAAGTAGATCCAGCTAAGGTCAAAGAAATCATGGAAATGGCATCTCCCAGGAATATCAGTCAACTAAGATCACTTCAAGGCAGACTCCAGTCAATCAGAAGATTTTTTTCTCAGCTAGCAAATAAATGCCAACCATTTACTCATCTATTGCATAAAAATGTTACTTTCAAGTGGGACCATCAATGTGAGGATGCATTCAATAAGATCAAGACCTATCTCATGCAACCACCCGTCCTAATGTCACCAATTCTAGGAAAGCCATTGTTACTCTATGTATCAACCACCGACGTATCATTAGGAGTTATGCTTGCACAACAGGACAATGAAGGAAAAGAACGAGCCATTTACTACATCAACAGAACATTAGTGGGATACGAGATCAACTATTCACCAACAGAAAAAGCATGCTTGGCGGTAGTTTTTGCTTCTAAAAAATTAAGACACTATCTACTATCTCACTCCATCAAGTCGATTGCTAAAATCAATCCATTGAAGTATTTTCTCAGCAAGGCAACATTAACAGGAAGACTAGCAAAATGGATCATGATTCTAAGCAAGTTTGATATTAGGTATGTTGACTGAAAAGCTACAAAGGGGTAAGTCATTGCAGACCAACTAGAAGAGGCACCACTTCAAGATGATCATCCTTTATAGACCGAGTTTCCTGATGTTGATACCTTAACGATCACCACAAAAACATGGCAATTATACTTTGATGGTTCATATACACAACATGGATCAGGAGTAGACATTCTATTCATCATGCCACAAGGTCATACAATTCCAAAAGTGTACAAATTAAGTTTTCCATGTACCAACAATGCAACAGAATATGAAGCTTTGGTTACAGGTATCAAAATGGCTATAGAATGGAACATTACACAACTTCAAGTCTTTGGAGACTCTCAACTCGTCATCAATCAAATCAATGACGATGATCAAACAAAGGATGAAAGCCTAATGCCTTATAAGAAGATGGTTGATGATGTCAAGAAATATTTTATAGAAATAACTTTTTAGCATATTGCAAGGAATGACAACAAAGCAACAGATACCGTGGAAATACTTGCTTCTCTCCTTCAGACACAAGAAAATCAAGAGCATTACGAATTCCTGGTGGAAGAGTTGTTTTACCCTGCACATAATTGTCCTGATTCCCAAACTATTTGTCACCTTGTTGGGCATGATTCCTCCCGCTATGGCCAAACTTACACATACCTGAATGATAATATCCTCCCTCCTAACCTATCAAAGAACCAAAAGAGAAACTTTATTTGTTAATCCTCCCATTATACTCTCGTCGCGGATACCCTTTTTAAACGAGGTCTGGATGGTACTCTTTTAAGATGTCTCAAACAAGAAGAATCTGAGAAGGCCTTAAATGAAGTCCATAACGACATTTGTGGCACTCATTCAAGTGGTCTCACCCTTTCGAAAAAAATCATACGCTTGGGCTATTATTGGCCAACTATGGAACGAGATTCTTTTCAGATAGATAAAACATGCAAACAATGTCAGATCCATGGGAATTTAATTCATGCACCAACACAAGAACTTCATGCTTTGGCTACATCTTGGCCTTTCTGCCAATGGGGTCTTGATCTAGTAGGAAATATAAATCCTTCTTCATCTAATGGTCACAAATTCATCCTTGTAGCTACAAAATATTTCATAAAATGGATTGAGGCAGTACCTCTCATCAATATCACGAGAAAAAAAATTGTTGCATTTAACTTGAACCACATCATCTGTCGCTATGGAATACCCATGACCATTATCAGTGATAATGGGCGACCGTTCAAGAATCAGGGTGTCCAAGAGCTATGTGACAAATTCAAGATCCAACACAGATTTTCAACACCCTACTATCCAAAAGGGAATGGGCAAGCAGAGGCATCAAACAAAACCATTCTGAAAATCCTCAAAAAGACCATGAATGATGTTGGCAGAGATTGGCATATTCAATTGAACTCTGCTCTATGAGCCTACCATACTAGTATCCGCACACCAACAGGTGCCACACCTTTCTCTCTTGTCTATGGATCAGAAGCAATACTGCCAATAGAAGTGGAGATACCTTCTCTACGAGTATCATTTAGAGGCTTTATCCCAGATGAAGAACAACGAGTATCTAGATTGCAAGAGTTAGAATTGATCCATGAACAAAGACAAAATGCCTTTGATCATTTAAAGGTATATTAGCAAAGAATGTGTCGCATTTACAATCACAAAGGTCAAACCGAGAGCATTTCAAGTTGGGGAACTAGTACTAAAAGAAAATCCACTCAACCAAGTAGATCAAGAAAAGAAAGGGAAGTTTGAACCAAACTAGTTAGGTCCGTTTGTGGTCACAACAATATTTATGTCAGGAGCATATCGGCTATCAACACAGGATGAGGATCAGCTCGAGGAACCCATCAATAGCATGCATCTGAAGAAGTTTTATGTCTGAAAAAGTAGAAAAATCCAAAAAAAGTGAAAAAGCAGAAAAATTAAAAAATAATGGAAAATCATAAAATACAAAAACAATGAAAACAGTGAAAAAAACAAATATGAGAAAAAGTGTAATAAAAACAGATGGTGAAAACCTGGAAAACAGGCACTATCTGTCTACTATCTCTTCCATCTATTAATTCATGCATCCTTCCGCTTGCATTAATTTTCCATCAGCGCTATTCATATTCATAATAAGCCTTTGTACATATGCAGGCATCACAACTGATTTCTCACCATGGTTTGGATCATTGGGTATATCATAATGACTTTGTTTCTAAGCTTGGGGCAAAATCCTCCACTTAGCTGGGGGTAAATTTTTTTATCATTTTGGGCTTAATCAAACAGGTAGAACAATAGTTAGGCAACTCTTGTCAAGCAAAAACTAAGACACATCCAATGTTGAACACGAGATCAAATTGTCAACCATCAAACTATCACATGTCAGTCTAAGCACATCACACACTTTTCAATGGATGATATCTTTTGGATAATGCTTTTAACACTTTGATTCAACTTTTCTATCTTGATTTTCGCTATCATGATTCCTGAGTGACTCCATGATATTTCTGCCTAGAGGAACAAGGAAGGAACATGATATTTTTTTTGTTTTTTGTCTGAAAATTAATCATTAATATGTGCAAATTTGTCTCAGGACATGATCATCAGAGTATCATCGAAGACATTTCCGATTTGCGTATAGAAATGGTTAATACTACCTATTTTACGCAAACAACACTCAGGTCATCTTGGTTCAATTATACCTCAATGCTTATACTAACTTGCAATATCAAAATCTAGGAAAGAAGTGTTGAGGTCATCATGGTTTAATTATACCATCGATGTTTGCACTCACTTCCCACATTTTAAAAAGCTCAATGATGACAAACCGCAATAACCCAGTGACTGGTCTGTTCATAGCTTTGCATTCGCATTTGCATTTAGCTTACATTTCATTCTTGCATGGGATCCCACAAGCTCATCTTATCTAAGGTAAAATCTATCACAAGAATCATCAAAGCATCATCATAAGTGTATACAAAATTAGACTGACGACTCATCTCTCTCCAGATATTGTCGACCAAGCGCAAATCTTATGCTACCCCCTCAAAAGGACCCACATCAACATATCTGAATCTTCTTGCAACCTGATATCAACAAAAATGTCAGTTATTTATCCAATCAACCTTATCAATTTTATCAATAGATCGCATATACAATCTAATCAATCAAGCTTTATTAATCATCACATCGAGAACCACATCACCATAATCAAAGAGCTCGCACTTTCATCAACCAATTTTGCCGACATCAAATCATTTCTAATTGGGACATCAATTTGCAACGATCCAACCACTTCAAAAGTCAATTATCTCAATTGATCTCCCGAGGGGGCATCATCGTACCGCAATTTATCAATCAATGTTTGGGGTATCCTATCAAACCAATATCATCATCAAAATGAGATTATTCTTTGAATCAACACATCATCACACCTCGCTTCAAAGAGGGGCAAAATGTATACACCTAAAATGGTCTGAAGATAATTAATTGAATAAGAAATTATTTAATTAATCCCCCTTCCTAATTTAATTGAATTCATAAGCAATTTGATTAAATTCTCCCATTCATCTACTTATTAATAAATCTAAGGATTTATTTAATAGGTTCATTTCAATATTCCCCTTTGATTAATTAATTCAAATTAATTAATCCTCCTCCCATTAAATTCATTTCTTCTAATCCCCTAATTAATTAAAACAAATCAATTTATGAGTTGTTGAAAATTAAATAGTCTTTTCCTATTATATTTGAATTTTTAAATTCAAATTACCCACATGACTCCTAACTTCTAACCACCTAACCTAACCATCCCTCTAACCTAACCCATTCCACCTAACCTTGGGTTTAACTAACCCTACCCTATATTGCATATCCTAACCTCCTATGGTGTGGATATTCTCCCCTTGAGACACATGGAACTTTGGCCACGTGTCTCCTCTCTTGGACACTTGCCCTCTCATGAGCAAGGATCCTTGACACTTGTCACCACAGAGATGACAAGTGTCCCTCCCTCCAATCTCTTCTCCAACCTACTCCAATTTCACCCTTGATATCTTTGGACTCAATCTTGACCGTTTATTCCTGCCACCTCACCCCTGGCCTTTGAAATCTTATAAATCCCCCATTTTGGAGCACAAAGGATCCCATCTCATATCAATTTAGGAATTGTTACTATAGGCATATCATTTGAGCATTGTTATTATAGGCAATTGCATCTTAGATCTAGTATAATTTTATCATTTTCTACAATAATTGTTGAATCATGTAGCTTGATCAATCTCTTTTCTATCTTAATTTCATCATCATCATAGCTTAATCATGCATATAATTAGCTTAATTAGACTCTTCGATCAATATAGCATAATCAATCCCATCTATCTTGCATATCATCATCATTTCGAATTCTCCGTCTAGGTGTAGTTAAGTCACTGGGATTTCTTATCCAGATCTGAGAGCAAATCCACACTCACATCTCTTAAGGGGTGATAGGTCGCTTTATCATGGTTTATCTTTCATTTGCTTTTTATTTGATAACCATGCTTGTAATGATCTATTGAGTGTTTGTGTTGCAGTTGTAGGTGTCATACTTCACAGGCACAACAATCATTAATCCTAATTGATAAGAAAAATATCACACACATCATTCAATTCATAAAATTTTATCCCAATTTTAACAACAATCCTTCAAAACAATGTTTAACCCCTTTCTCCACGTTGGATGCAAATCACAAACAATGCATGATCTTTGCTATCTATAATTTTCCCATTGCAAAGAAGCCTCTTACGTTTCCAAGCTTGAAGCTTCATTTAAAATGAAATAACACTCTAACACTTATTGCAGAGAATTACATGTTTGTAACACTTGATTCAAATGAAGATACTACTACTATTACTAGCATCACTTCAGCAAAAGTGGGATGTCTAATCATTTTAAGTTGCAAAGATGAATTGCATGGACTTGTTGTTGTCTCGGGGAATTATCAATCGCAGAATTTGCATGTTAATTTTGATATAGAGATCAAAGGGTTGGATTTCCACCAAAAACATGTTCTCCATTCACCCATTAATCTCTCTCTCTAAATCTCTCTATCTCTCTCTACATTGTTCTTGTTTTAAGTCAACAACCATTTTAAGTTGCGAAGCTGAATTGCATGGACTTGTTGTTGTCTCGGGGAATTATCAATAGTAGAATTTTCATGTTAATTTTGATATAGAGATCAAAGGATTGGATTTCCACCAAAAATATGTTCTCCTTTTGCCCATTAATCTCTCTCTCTCTCTACATTGTTCTTGTTTTAAGTCTACATTAGACACTATATGTGACAATATCTATTTTGTAGAGCTTAAATGCATTCCATGAAAGCCTTTGGATTGCAAGCATCTCAAAATTTACAATCAATGTCTCGTGCAATTTAATACTAAAAAAAATTAGAGTTTAGTCGAATCCAAGGCATTCAAACACTCATAACTTTTTTATCGTTGTCATTGCCTTGACAAACTATAAATTTTTCAATAGTTAGACAACCATCCACAAATATGTAGTGTAGCTACTAATAGTACAACCTTGTTCACACTATTTATAATCAAATGATGCATTATTTTGATTAGAAATTGAGTTTCATGTATGAATATATAGAAAATACTTTTTGGTTGAAAAAAACAAAAATTAAATTCCTTATATATAGTATATATGCTTAGCCATTGGAATACAATCCCAAAGTGGTGGTTGTAATGTCTACTTGTGAACACCGAATGACATGACCTAAATATTTATTTAGCCATGCCTTGTCCTTAACCACGCATAATATATATTTAGTTTGAAATACCTTCTTCTTGCTAAATAAAGTTTTTGTCTAAAATGTAAAGTACAATAAATTCATTAGTGTAGATTGTTTTCCATATCCACCTCCACTTAGTTTGGAAGTGACTAAAATAGATTGAAACTTTAATGTATCTATTAGTATGGTATAAGTTTTTTCCTCGTGTAAGGTCAAAAAATTTATTTCAAAAAGTGTTTAAAAGTTTTATAATATAAAAAATATCAACATTATTATTAAATTGAAACTTACTTATATATCAATCTGGTAAGCTTTTTCTTTATATAAGGTCAATCTTTTCCTTTGTGAAATTGTTTAAAAAATTTCAATCTTAAAATTCTCAACATAAACAACAACGATGTTGAGATATTGCCATGAGAGGTGTTGCAAAACAAATTTAAATTTTTAAGTTTGAGATAATTTATAAACAAATCTACTAGAATTAGCAAAATTGTAAGCACCTAAATCTGTCAGATTTCAATATACCATTTATTTTTCAGAAAACCATATGTACACATATAAAAATGACCACTTTCCTAAATGAATATTTAATGTTCATTTTATTCTCTTTCCTCTATTTAATTAAATCTAATTTAATTAAATCATCCACATTCCTCTATTTGATTAAATAAGCTATTGAAGTTATTTAATTAAATTCACCTAGGCCTTTCATATCATTTAATTGAATAAATCACTTTATTTAATTAAATCCCCTCTTTTTCCTTTTAATTAAATTGTTCACTTCAAATAAATAAATCTAATTTATTTAAATCCCCCACTTGCATCTATTTTGTTGAAATAAAGCAAATTATTTTTATTAAAATTACCCCCCATCCACTTGCATTCTCCTACATCTCCCACTTGCCTCTCTAAACCCCTTCTAGATTCTTCTAATCCCTTCTAAATTAGCCTAACCCATCCCCTAAATATTGTCACATCCCTAAACAAGGGAAGTCACTTCTCAAACCCTTAAAGTCTTCAATAACCATTAAAGGCTTTATGTCCTCAACAAGTTAACCATATAAACATTAATGGTTAACTCAACCTTCTTACATGGTTGGAGACTTTTTTCGTAACTCGACCCTTATCTAACCATAAGGTCTCATCAAGCATTCATTGCTTTGACCATGGTTATTCCTTTAACCCTTGCACAAGAATTTATCCTTTGGGTAAAAGCTTTATCCAATGGGTAATCTTAACCTAAACTTAACCCTTACCTTCTAAGGTAACCATGAGGTCTTCTCAAACATTTAATGCTTCTTACATCTCCTCTCAAGCAGTCTCTTGTTGACAATTGTAAACATGGATTGATAACTTGCAATCCTGACCCTTGATAGGATCATCCAATACTGACCCTTCATTGCCCTGTTTTTCCTATAAACAAAGCCCTTCTTCTATCATTCTCAGATCCAAGTCTTTAGCATAAAAATTATAGACATTTTACTAAGCATCTAAATCATCTTTATCTAGCATTTAGCCTCTCTTTGATAGGAATAATCTTCATAACATCTTTAATACATATTTGTATAATCATGGTAGACTAGTATGATATGCTAGGATAGTTTTTCTATTAATCCTCTCATCTTAATGCTAGTTTAGTTCACCTTTTATTAATATCATGCGCATTAGGATTGCATTCATGTTAGATTGATCAAAACATCCCTCATTCTCATGATTGTCATCCCTAAGTCACTTTGCTCAGTGATCTGAGAGCAAAGCCATTGGCTTAAGGGGTCTTGTGAGATAGAGAACAATGGAACATCCCTTAGGAATTTGAGCTATTCCATATAGCTCCATAACTTACACCAAGAGTCCCATTGGTGTGTGGACTTGTCTTGATTTTGTAATTTTCATTTCATACAACCACTTTTCCCGCATACATTTATGGCGCCCACCGTGGGGCATAACCTCATTTATCAAATCATTTTTGATGCAGAACTAACTTTGCAGGTACGCAGAAAAAATGAATCAGTGCGTGGAGAGCATTCACTAGCGCATCTGGTCTTTACTTTGGTGCATCTGGCGGACTATTTAGCGCATTCATACAATATCTTAGTGCATCAAGACTTAACTTTAGCACATAGCATTTATGCTATTTCCTGTAGGTCTCGGCGCTTTAATACATCACTCTAGCGCATCCAGACAACAAGGTAGCACATATGGGTCTTCGGCTAGCGCATCAGTCCCATTCTCTAGTGCATGGGTTCCATTGTGTAGCACATAAAAGACACAGGCAGAAAACAAAATTGTAACAGAAACTTGAAATTAGACTTGTAGAAGTCCACAAAAAGAAAAGAAAAATTTGATTGCTAACTGGTTTTACTGCAGGTAACTAACATTTGCAAGTTTGGGAGAATTTTTCTTTTACTAAAGTGTTAGGCTTTGATTTAAAATTGTATTTCTAACTTTGTTAAGTTAGTTATTTAAAATTTTCTTCATTTCCTTATTAGTAAAATGAACTCATTTTCATTTTGGAGTACCTAAAAGGAACAACTAAGCAAACCTTTCATTCCTGCAAGTTAGGGAAAATATTTCATTTGGAGCTCTAAAAAGAACAAGCAAATTTACTTTCAGCAAGGTTAAAACGAACTTCACCTTCCTTTGGTGCCTAAAAGGATCAATTTCAATTCATTGCAAAGTAAAAGAACCTCATTTTATTTTGTGCAAGGCAAAGAGGGAAAAATTTTCCCTATCGACTTTAAATTTTGTTGACCAAACATCTCGATTTACTTTGTAGACCAGGTTCATTTTACAAAAGTTTTGGAAATACACACTTTTCTATGAAAGGTTAAAAAGATCACCATGATTTTTTTGGAGCAACATCTCCAAATAGAAGGTAACAAATCATTCTTTTTAAGGATAGAAAGAACATTTGTGCCTTGTCTCGAAAGTGGAAGGTATATGTTCTCCCCTTAATTGGGTGACCAAAAAGCCAAACCACTCTTATGATTTTTGTATTTCAAAGTATTTAAGTCCTTTAGTAGGCCTGCCCTCCCGAGTTGTTCTTAGAGTGCCATTTAAATGGTCAGTGAGAGGGGAACGACCTGAGTGGGAAACGACTTTATCGACAAGTATTCCAACCCATTATAATCAAAAGTGGAGGGTGACGAAAGTCCCTTTCAACGGTTTTGTGCATCGATTAGCCTTCCCCCAGTATCTTTACGATATGTAAAGCCTTTGTTCTAAAGGTTGGGAAGCCTCTTGAGGGAGTTTATCACTGATGATTGAACATGAAACTTGATTACGAACCTTAAAAATAGAAACCTTGAGCCGAGTCAGTATCCAAACATTTTCAATATCATAGTGCAGGGGTGGGGAAGCATTAGCCTCCAAGATTACTCACCATATATCTCCCAAGATAGATACTCAATTGTGAAGCAATTCACTTTGGGTTAATTTCTGGCAAAAGATAAAAAAAAATGGGCGTCCCTAGGGGTGACACGGTTGTTTGAGCTGACCGAGTATCGAGAATAGTGGGCTATGATATTGTTGATGACCCTTGAATAAAAGTCTGATTGAATTGTATTATTTGTATCCAAATCTGTTAAAACATTGGGGATTTGAACACATCCTCACAGAACATACACTCTTTGTTTAGAATACACAAAAATGATTGTCTTTTTCATGTTGTGTTTGCATTTTATACTCCAAAAAATCATCTATCAAAGTTAAGAAAGTGTTAAAACTTCCAAGAAAACCCACAAATCAAACCAAACAGGGCAGTTTAGTGTGTAGGAGCAACATCCTAGCGCATCTAAAGCAAAACTTAGTGCATCTGAAGCAAAACTTAGTGCATCCAAGCTTAAACTTAGCGCATCCATTCTGAGAACCAGCGCATAAATCATTAGAACGTTTGACAACATAACAATAGCGCTTCTTAGGGATATATTAGCGCATTGAAGCATTAGCATAGCGCATTAGGGGCAAACTGTAATGCTTTAGGTCTAAACATTAGCGCATACTCGGACCAGATTAGTGCATAACCATTACTGAAATAGCAAAAGTCAAAACATTATTTTAGCGTGTCACAAGGGTAGCTTAGCACATTAGTTGTTTCAAACAACGCATCTGAGTCAAACGTTAGCGCATCCAGTTTCTGTCTTCTAGCGCATAGATAAAACTGTGAAAATAGAGAGCAAAAACTAAACCTTTTGGGTGAATCCACAAAGCTGGTTCCCACTTTTGCCAACGAAGGAATTTGGCGAAAGTGGGAATTTCGGATTTGCCAGTGTTCGAGCGAAATACAAATGTTCGCTCGGACTACCCCTGGGAGTCCGAGCGAACCAAACTGTTCAGTTGGGTTCGCTCGAACATCGAGTGGGTTCGCTCGAACATTGGGCATGCCAAAATCGAGCTCACTTGTTCGAGCGAATGGGGGTTCGCTCGAACCCATTTTGGTTCGAGCGAACCCAATCTGTTCAAACTCGTGTTCGTTCGAACCCCAAAAATTAGAAGTTTCTCCCAAAATATTTCAGAGTTCTCAAGAATTAATGACTTCGGAGCTCTGGTTCAATGCACGAATGAAATAATCTTGATAACCCAAAAATATTAGATGGTAGTACTCGAAGCAAGCTTTCCAACGAATATAATTTTGTTATATTTTGAATTTATTATGTTCTTGATTTTTTAATTTTATTAAAAATTGGTTTTTCACCGAACATGAACTTCTCTGTTCAACACATTGGGAAAAACAAGAAACTAATTCAAAAAAATTCTGAAAAATATCTATGCCCTTGGTATTGATGTCTTCTTTCTAACAAAAAAAATAAAATTGAATTTCGATTTATATAGAACAAGTTATATGTTCAAACGCAAACCTATGTTTGAATTATGACTAGTCGGACTTCAAAACTTTATAAAATGAAAAATATTGAACATATCACTATAAAACCAAATGCAAGCCCTGGATATTGATGTTACAAACCAAAATTCGAAAGAATTGAGTTTTTATCATTTATAGAAAAAAAGTTATGCGTTTCGGGAGGCACATCACTCTTAAAAAATGTAGTTTGTTGTAAAAAACTACTTTTCGAGGGAGATGGAATTTTTTTTTTAAAATCCTTCAAAAAAATTTGAAAAAAATGTATATAGAATCTACAAACAAAATTCTAGAAATCACTAATTTACATCATCTTCAAATTTTTAATAGTTTAAAAGTTATAGTTCTCGGAAGTTGAAGATTATTTTAAAAATGTACATCTCAGTGTCAAAAGTGGCAAAAAAGTGGGAACCATTATTGTGAGTTCACCCTTTTTGAAAATTTTAAACAACAGTTTCAAACACCCTTTTGGATCCTCAGTTGACTTCATCAGGAAAAACTCGAACTAGAACATTATAACTATTCCAAACAATCCAAAACTAACTAAGGATAAAAACTTTCTCCTATCAAAATCAGGTAAGATCATCACACTGATCAAAAGGTCCACCAATTTAATGGATTCTATCATCAAAACATACCTAGTTTAAACCTAAGTTGTCAAATCGAGTTTCCATATCAGGAAGACTCTTATTCCATATCATTTGACGTACTTTGTCATGAGGGGGCATCTAAACTTCATTTGATAAAAGTAGGCTTAAGTTTTCAAACAAAGTATCATAATCCAATCAAATCAAAGGAAACCATTAATGATCACTTGTGTATGACTACTCATATTTTGAGAAGAAAAATTCTTCATCATAACACTAAGTTAAGGAAATGATAACCTAGTTCCCAGAAACTTGCTAAAAGGAATAGATTTCTCTACATCAATTGCCAACTCTTCAAATCTCATTACACATTTCTCCATCACATGCGCTTATATATTCAAGAGAAGTCAAACGGATTTGACAAAGAACCATTGAGAAGTAGAGCGTTTTGCCAAAAATCAGCATTCAACCAACGCTTAAATCGTGGAGGAAAGATTAATCCAGCTTTCTTCCCGGAAGTTTGCATCACTTACAACATGCCTCGATTTGAACCACCAACTCCCGAACAAAACACAGAAGAGGAATTCATCCCCTTTGTCACAGAAAGTTTCTATTAAATGCCTGTTGTCACTCACTCTAAACGAAACAAGCAAAGCGAAGCACAACCAGAGTCCAGTATGGGTCAAAGATTATCAAATCCTTTTGAGTATCCAAATCTAGAAGACACAAAGATTACTGAGGAGCTCCTCCAAGAATGTCAAGAAAACACCTCATTTCAAAAACTTATGGAAAGACTCATAGAGGATGACAAAGAAAAATACTTATGCTAACAAGCAAAGGAGTTAAGATTCCTGAAGACTTCGATGCTAACCCCTTTAGAACAAGATCTCAAAATTATACTTATCAGGAACAACAAAGAGAAGAAGAAGCATGTGACCCTAAGCAAAACATGCCTGAGCCAAACATACCACAACACACGCATACTCGAACTGGGGATAATGAGAGGGAAGAAATCTTCCCTCAGCAAACAAATGCACCCTTGGTTGCTCTCACACAACAAATGCAAATGCTGCAAAGACAAATACAAGACTTGCAACAGGGGACAACAGTTCGATATTCCTTAAATGAAATTTGTCCTTACCCTTTTGACAAAATTTTAAACATGATACCTTTCCCCCCGAATTCAAACATTCCCAAAATTGACAAATATGATGGAAAAAGTGATCCTCGCGATCATGTTTGGGAATTTTGTACCATGAGCCTTGAATTTGGCCATAATGACACCTATTTGATGAGGCTATTCCCAATAAGGTTGGGAGGGAAAATAATGGAGTGTTTTTCCAAACTCACACCTCCTGTCAGATCCTTTGATGAGTTAGTCAACAAATTTATCACTCAATACTCCTACAATATTCAACATGCAATCACCATGCTAGATGTCTACAATACCAAACAAAAAAATAATGAAACATTCATGGTGTTTCTTCAACGTTGGAGATGGATGGTTTCAAGATATCCTCGAGATGTACCTGAAAAGGAAAAGATGGAATTTTTTATCGACAATCTGAATAGTGAGATGAGTTACATACTCAAGCTCCAATGCATGCCATCTTTTGCCAAATTGATTGAAAATGGAATCCAAGTAGAGGAGGCATGTATTAAGAAAGGAACATTGAAATTCTTCAAAGAAGGAACTAATTCATCCAACTCTCATTGCAACAACCAGAATAACAACAACAACTTAGATAAATCCAGGTTCTAGACCAGAAACAAAAATATTGGAAATGATGGACGAAACAAGGCTAATGATGTGAAGTCCAAACAACCAGTATTGGCTTTATCAGGTAATCCTCAGGCTACCAAGAATCAAAAGGGTGCTAACCAAGGAACTAACACTTATGCATTGAATACCAATCCAGAATCTTCAAATACAAACAACACCAACAATACCCAAAACAACAACACAAATCAAGGACCTAATCCAAATTCAAGGGGTAACACCAACAACTTTCCAAACAAATGTATTTACACACCATTGGGACAATCATTAGAATCAACATTCAGAGAACTCCTGACAAACAAGATTATCACATTACCAGCTATAAACAACTTTGAACCCTAGGTCAAACCACCTTGATGGAATGACTCACACTTATGCGATTTTTATCGAAACAAAGGACATCAAACAAATGATTGCATGAGGCTTAAAAAAATTGTTCAAGACATGATTGATAGAGGTGATTTAACGATCGATGGTCTCAAGACAAATGGTGATCATGGCGCCTTTAAAAATCCTCTTCCAAATTACAACAAGGATGGAGCTTCATCATCAAATGATACACGAGGAGCTTGTATCAATCACACATACAATAACACCATCAATCATATATCGATAAATGAAAATCAAGTAAATGTCATTAAAATCAAGGACAAACACGAACATGAATCGATCAATGTAACCACCAAAGCTCAAAAATATGTTTTGAAAGGGCATACATCAGCAACAACCACTATCCCCAAGACTCGATATGATTTGGTAAGTCAACTGCATAGAACTCCTGCTCAAATATCCATACTTGAGTTATTAAAACTTTCACCAAAACATAAAGACATCTTGGAACAGGCACATATATTAAATGTGCCTCAAGATCTAGATATTGACAAATTTCAAGCCATGGTAGCTCACATGCCAGGGCCTCATAATATCACCTTTTCTGAGCATGATAATATCTCATTGAGCCATCCACACAATACTACCCTTCACATTGAAGTATTGGTCTACAAACATCGAGTTAAAAGAGTATTAATAGATGGAGGAATTGGACTCAATATCTGTACCTTAAAACTTATTTGTGCATTAAGCTTCTCTGAGCGGTCTATTGATTCACGCAAAAAGATCACTATCAAAGCATATTATGATGAAGAAAGATCATCCATGGGAACCATGATACTGCCAATTCAAGTAGGACCGATACGAAGGGACACTATGTGCCAAGTCTTAGATATAGACCTCACATATAATATTTTATTGGGTCATCCTTGGATACATGAAATGCAAGCAGTGCCCTCAACTTACCACCAGTGTGCTAAATTCCCTTACAATGGGTAGGAGATTTCTATATCAGCAGCTAAAAACCCTTTTCAACATTGCAATGCTATGGGGGCAGCCCAAGACAGCTTGGTTCCACATAACAGGGAAAAACAAACTTCCTCAGTGCCAGATCATCAACAAGAAAATCTCAAATATTTATCCATGAATTTCAAACAAAAGAGCAAGGCATGGGAGAATACTCTTTTGAACCCATGTGTCTAACCAACTTACCAGAATCACCAAAATCTCATGGGCAACCGTCTGCATCAACACATCAAGCAACACAACCCATCACCAAGTTTGATAGCAAATTTATCCAATTAGGCACACTAGCACATGAATCAGAAGAGAAGGACATCCTTAGTTGGTTATACAAAGATGAAGAAGAATCTAGAGCTGCTACTATGGAAGTAGCTATACCAACACAACAGTATGGGAAAGGATACCTAATCATGCAACGAATGGGGTACAATGGCAAAGGACCTATAGGCAAGCGTCAAGAAGGCGTCACAGAACCATTGGATCCTCCTTCACAGTTTTCTAGAGACAAAACAAGATTGGGCTATGGACACACTCTTCCCCAAAAGAAGAAACCAAATAAATATCAAAAACCTCAGTGGAAAGCAAAGAAGAAATACAAGGAGGACTCATGGCAAGAGGCACTACACGAATCAATAGAAACAATACAAAAGGAACCTGAACACTAGGAAAAAGAGAAACCACAAGAAGAGTTGGCCATTCAAAGAGAAGAAACATCTTATGCAGAAGTACATCACGTTCAAGAACCTATTCCAAACAAGGCAGAATCACCCCCTAAAAACATCACTACTCCCTAAGGAGAAATAGCATATGAACAAATGCAAAGAGTACAAGCAGGATTTGATATGGAATCAAAGAAAACTATCAGACTGGTATCAATCATCAAGGATCTATTTTCACCTTACAACACCCATGTCAACAACACTGAAAAACTCTGGGACAATACTTCTGAGACTGATTCTAATGACCATGAATGGGGCAGCTGTTCAAATGTTACTGAAGATATTCCTGAAAATACTAGTCATACACCCCTTTCTCAAGAAGGACAAGGCACAGAGTCTAGACTACATGAATTTGGTCCACAAAATATCTATGAAGCCAAAGAAAATGAGCAATGACATTACGAGCAAGTCTACATAGAAGATGATACCATCGAGGACCTCAACAATATCATTAACTTATTCAATATCCCAGCCAACCTTAATGATACTTCTATCATGACACTTACCGCAGCCGAACTTGATCCACCCAATGACTCTTTACTGCTCATCTTTCTTGATCTCATAAACTGGGATGAACCTAAAAACCATGACATACCTATTTTCCCAGATGATGACTCCATCATCCATTACCTATGTACTGTCAACTCAAAAACAGACTCTACTAGCGAACAAAGTAACGACATTTGCAATCAGGGGAGTACCAAGTCTCTCAATCACAAAAATGAGAGAAATAAAGGATCTACTGCTGAAAACCAGTCAATGGCAGCACTAGATCACAAAAAGGTAAAAATAAAGGACACATCTGAGGGTGAAAACCTTTTTAAGGCACCTAAGAATGAGAGACTTGACACTCTTCTTGAACACTATCAGGAGCGATCGCACATATTGATTGAGCCCACTCAATCCATCAACATTGGTACAAAAGAAACAACCAAAAACATACACCTAGCAGAATCTCTGACAGATGCAGAAAAGCCAGAGTTTACCAAATTCTTCAAACAAAAGCAAATCAATTTTGCTTGGTCCCATGTAGATATGCCCGGGATTGATCCACACTTAATCATGCATCGCTTATCTATTGCTCCAGGAGCTAAGCCGGTCAAGCAAAAATGGAGAAAGATAAATCCGCATGTAGCACTAATGGTCAAAGCTGAACTAAAGAAACTATTAGACGTCGGATTTATTCGACCTATAGACTATGCTGAATGGATTTCAAACATTGTGCCAATTTCAAAACTTGATGGCAGCATCAGGATATGCATAGATTTTAGGGATGTTAACACAACCTGTCCAAAGGATGACTTTCCTTTGCTCAACATCGACATAATTGTAGACCTCACAGCAGGCCATGCAATGCTATCATTAATGGATGGGTTTTTTGGCTATAATCAAATCAAGATAACTCTAGAGGATCAAGATAAAACAACGTTCACCTGTCCTTGGGAAATGTATTGTTGGAATGTCATACCTTTTGGCTTAAAGAACGTTGGGGCAACTTATCAACGATCAATGACAACAATCTTTCATGATATGATGCACACCTTCATGGAAGACTATGTGGATGATTTACTGGCTAAGTCATTTACCCGAGCAGAACATTTGCGCATACTAGAGAATTTTTTTGAAAGATTGCAGAAATTCCAAGTCATGCTCAACCCTAAGAAGTGTGTCTTTGGGGTAAGATCGGGCAAAATATTAGGCTACATCATGTTAGCAAAAGGCATTGAAGTAGATCTAGCAAAGGTATAGGCCATCATGGAAATGCCACCTCCCAAGAACATTAGCCAACTCAGATCTCTACAAGGATGACTCCAATCAATCAAGCGATTCATCGCCCAACTAGAAGATAAAAGTCTACCATTCAATCATTTGCTACACAAGAATGTACCATTCAGATGGGAAGCCAAATGTGTAGAATCGTTCTATCAAATCAAGCAATATCTAATGAACCCACCAGTTTTGGTACCACCAATAGCACGAAAGCCACTTATTCTCTACATATCAACAATGGACATATCATTGGGGGAAATATTAGCACAAGAAGATCAAGAAGGCAAGGAACGAGCTAACTATTACATCAGTAGAACCTTAAATGGATATGAGCTCAATTACACATTCATTGAGAAAGCTTGCTTAGTTGTAGTCTTCACTTCTCAAAAGTTTCAACATTACATGCTAGCTCACACAATCAAGCTAGTAGCCAAAATTGATCCTCTCAAGTATTTACTCACTAAAGCAGCTCTCACAGACAGACTAGCTAAATGGGTCATGATTCTCAGTGAATTTGATATCCACTACAAAGAGCGTCGAGCTATCAAAGGACAAGTAATTGCAGATCAATTAGCTGAAGCACCACTACCAGATAAACAACTAATGGAGGTCAAATTTCCAGATAGGGATGTCCTTACTGTTACCACCAAGCAATGGACCATGTACTTTGATGGTTCCTACACTCAACATGGCTCGGGTGTCCGTATCTTATTCGTCACTCTTGAAGGACACACCATACCAAGATCATATAGACTCATGTTTCCATGCACAAATAACATTGCTGAGTATGAGGCGTTGGTTACAAGAATCAAAATGGTCGTGGAATGGAGAATCATGGAATTGAAAGTCTATGGAGATTCCCAACTAGTCATAAATCAGATCAACAATGACTATCAGACAAAAGATGACAAGTTGCTGTCATACAAAAGAATGGTGGATGACTTCAAATAGTATTTTGTACACATCGCTTTGAGCAAATACCAAAGTTGGATAGTAGAGCAGCTGATGCAATGGCTACTATCGCTTCACTATTACAAATTCCAAAACAACAGAGTCATTATGAGTTTCTGGTAGAGCAACTATTTTCCCCAACCTATGACAATTTCGCATCCCATGTTATCCATGCCTTAACCGGTTCAGGCTCTCTATTATACAGAACAATATATGAGTATCTCAAAACCAATACCCTACCCATTAACCTATCTCGAAATAAAAAGTGCAACTTTATCCAGCAAGCCGCCTATTATACTATAACTGCTGATACTCTTTACCGTTGAGGTCTAGATGGTACTCTTCTTCGTTGCCTTGATCGTAATGAATCTGATTCTTCTTTACAAGAGCTTCACGAAGGTATATGTGGCACATATTCAAGTGGTCCTACTCTTGCTAAAAAACTTCTAAGAATGGGATATTACTTGCCGACAATGGAAAAAGACTCTTATCAATTTGCAAAGAAATGTCCTAAATGCCAAATCCATGGCAATCTTATACATGCACCAACACAGGAATTGCAGCCATTTACAATGTCTTGACCTTTCTGTCAGTGGGGATTGGACTTAGTAGGCAAAATACACCCTTCATCTTCAAATAGATACACATTCATTATCACTACAACAAAATATTTTACAAAATGGATCGAAGTAGTCCCCATGACCACAGTAACTGGAAAATAAATTGCCTCTTTTATTCTTAATTGTTTGATCTATAGATCTAACATTCCCAGTTCTATCATCACAGATAATGGACATCCCTTCAAAAACCAGGATGTACAAGAACTATGTGAACGATTCAAAATCCAACATCGTTTCTCTACACCTTACTACCCACAGGGGAATGGGCAAGCAGAGGCATCAAATAAACAATATTGAAAATCCTAAAGAAAATAATAAATGATGCAGGAAAGGATTGGCATGTACAACTCAATCCGACACTTTGGGCATACAGGACTAGCATCTGAACACCTACAAGAGATACGACATATTCATTGGTGTATGGATCAGAAGCAATTTTACCTATTGAGGTAGAAATTCCATCACTCAGAATATCTTTGAAAGGCCTCATTCCAGATGAGGAGTATCGAGTAAACAAATTGCAAGAACTAGAGCTTCTAGATGAAAAGTGACAACATGCCTATAATCACCTCAAAGCATACCAGCAACACATGTGCAAAAGCTACAACCACAAAGTCATCCCTCGAAATTTTAAAGTTAGTGATCTCATACTCAAAGAAAATCCCAGAAATCAACAGGATCGAGAAAAGAAGGGGAAGTTTGAACCTAACTGGTTGGGTCCCTATGTCATCATCTCAACCTATGGGTCAGGCGCCTATCGACTAACAACTTCAAAAGGCGATGTGCTCAATGAACCAACCAACAACATCCATATGAAGAAATACCATACTTGAGTAGTCTAATGCATAGAAAAGTAAAAAAAAATCAGAAAAATACAAAAAGGTGCAATAAAAACAAATGGCGAAAACCTGGTAATAGGCGCTACTTGTGAGAGAACAACTCCTTTATCTATCTTTGCTCCTAACTTTTGCATCCAAAATTAAACACCACTGGCCACCGCCCAACACTTTATCAAAATAACATTATCCAGGACATACTTGGTGTAGTCATTGTGCTTACTTATCTAAATATCAGTTCATCATATCCCACCATGGCTTGTTAATCGCTATACATATCCACATCGATCGGTATCTCTAGCTAGGGGCAACATTCATCTAACTTCAAACATGTCAGTAAAAAAAGAATCACAACATGCCAAGAAAATATTGTCAAGCAAAACTCCAACAGTCAAGAGAACAAAACATTGATCCACTTTACAAATTCACAACACCTGATAGATGATTTTCTAAAGTATAAATTGTTTACATCTTGCATGAAGTTTTGACTATTTTTGCACTTGAACTCTTTTGAACTATTGGATCCCCTAAATTTTATCAACAATGCATCACGCTAGAGAAAGTGATTGAGGACTCCAATTTTTTTTTTAGTTTTTTGCCTGTAAGATGATCACTTGTACTGTGCAAATACTTGTCTTGGGACGTGATTCAAAGCATATCATTGAAGACATTGTTCCACTTTGCGCATATAAATGGTTTAATCTTGTCTGCTTTTATGCAAGCAACACTCAAGTCATCTTGGTTCAATTATACCTCGACACTTGTGCCATCTTACAATATCAAAATTCATGTAAATTTTTCTCAGGTCATTATGGTTCAATTATACCATTATGCTTGTATAAATTTTCAACATATCAAAACAGCTCAATGATGATAAAAACAAAGAAAGCAAAAACATGTGGCTATACAGGAATGACAGTAGGACAGAATGAGGACGATCAATTAGTTGCACATCATTTTACAATTAGTTGCATATCATTTTACAATTAGTTGCACATCATTTTACAATTAGTTGCATATCATTATCATACCTCTCATTTTCAAGATACATCTCACATCATATCATTATCATACATCTCATTTTTGAGATACATCTCACAACATATCGCTATCATACATCTCATTTTCAAGATACATCTCACAAATCACATCATTGCATCATGAATCATACAATCATATCAATCGATATAAAATCAAATGCATTTATCTAAGCATTGCATCATCATCACAAAACCATTACCTCAATGCATAAATCATCATCCATAAAAACATATCACATGTGGATCGAAAAATCGGTGTCGTATATATCTCAAAAAATGGTTAAATATACAAAAGATGTCATGTCTATCAAAATACAACACAATACAATGGAGACAAGTCTCTCAGGTATGACTATCTCCTGAGGCTGGTGGTCTCGCACCAGATGTCCCAACACTGGGATCTTCGGGTGGATCATGATGAGACAACCCAGTCACACCTCTGCTCTCCGTCCTCAAATGAGTCTGCATGGATCAACTAGATCTCACCGCAACATAGCTAGGAGCTCTGTGATCTCTAGGAACTACCTCCTCGTATAAACGCCTGTAGTACTCAGCCTCCTTGGCTGTATACTGCATCTCTCTCAGTGTGTCTCTCACAAAACCACTAGCCGCCACTCTCTCCAGGCTATCCTCTTGAGCCTCTGCTCGACCTAAGTGCTCTATCACTGTATCCCTCTATGCAGTAATCTGCATAATCTGACGTTGCTGAGCCAGTACATGTGCCTGTAGCTGCTGCACTGACAACTGTAGGGACCTAATCTATGCATCCTCTTGGTTGGTGGGTGCCCGCATTTGAATAGGTACCTGTGTCGTGGTACCCCGTATCCCTGTTCCTGTCCTCGGCATCAGTGGTGGTAACACATCTAATCTCCTCCTTTGAGTCGGCCGCCTAAACTCATCAATCCCACCCACAACTATTATAACCTCACCCACTCCACCAACTCCAACAACCAAACCTCCCCTCCCTCCCTCATCAACTACTCATCTCACTAATCCACCTCCTCTCCTCCCTCTATCTCCTCCATCCCCTCTCCTCTATCTCCTCGTCTCCCTCGACCACCTCCCCCCCATCATCTTCTCCACTATACCCATATCCCTCCTCTAGCTCCTCTCCCTCATCTCTCTGTCTCCCTAGCCTCTTAGGCTGCTCATCCTCATCATCATAAGAAATGAGAATCATCTCCGCTGGATCTAATATCTGTGCCACGACATGGGCCAGGAAGAGCGCTGCATATTCCTTCTTCATCCCCGCATCTACCACCCCGTAGGCTTAGTCCCATATGTGTCTGACCAAATGCATTTACTCCTCCACCGCCGCAGTGCTATCAATAGTTGGACCCCACTTTGGCACATCATGCCTCCGATGAGCATATAAGCATGCTCCTTGTGGTATACCCTGTTGTCGACCATACTGCCGCTGAACTCGGCTATGCAAGAACCTCTCAATCATAAAAGGCGTCTGCCCTATCAAGTATCGTGACATATATACATAGGGCATCTCTAGCCCATCCTCGGCCCACACCTCACACTCCATATACGGTCTCCAAATAACCGTATCAATGTCATCCAACACCCTCCTCCAATGCTCTAGCTTGCCCAGCTTACGTTGGACAACTATCCCTGTGTATCCATATACATAAACACAACCAACTGGCCTATCCTTATCTGCAAGTGGCCTCATTGCGGGAATGTGCTCCCAAGCCCACACCTGTAATAATGTAACCCTGGCTAATAAACTGTTGTATCCTAAGTACACCACCTGATGCAAATCTTTGTACAAATGGGCCAACATGCAGGACCCCCATGCAAATTGATGACCCTATGTCACCATATCCTCAAGAACCAATCCCCATCCCATTGCCAATCCCTTCAACCTATGGTCGGGACACAAGAAGCCACCTACAAAACCTGCTAGTACGGATCGTAGTGGGGCATAATCGAAATCTATGAACTCCTGCCAAGGGATCTCATATTCGCAAATCTGATCATCATGGAAAATTCGGCGAAGCGCCTCTGTCCCATCCTCCTCAATCTTCTCATAAGCCAATAGTGCCCCTACCACATGGATCTGTAGAATCTGATAATAGTCCTCTGGAGTGACTGTAGTCTAGTCCGTAGCCAAGTGAAAAGTGTTGGTGTCACTGTGCCACCTCTCTGCCAATGCTATCAGTAAACCTCAATTAATGATATACCATGACATGTCCAACAAAGAGGACAACCCACATTTCTCAATAATATCTCTATCCGCCTGTGTCAATTGCGGAATCAGAGACCATGGCCTCGAAAATTGCTCTCGCGACTGCAGAACACCAAGTCATTCCTGTAGCAAGCAAAACATATCTAAATATCAGTTCCCACATCAAACTCATATCCAATCAAATTTCATATCAACTTGAAACAAATTCAAATCAAATCAAGTTTCATATCGAACATCAAACTCATATCCAATCAAATTCCATATCAACCTGAAACAAATCCACATCAAATCAAGTCTCATATCGAACATCAAACCCATATCCAATCAAATTCCATTTCAACTTGAAACAAATCCAAATCAAATCAAGTTTCATATCGACAATCAAACCCATATCCAATCAAATTTCATATCAACTTGAAATAAATCCAAATCAAATCAAGTTTCATATCGAAAATCAAACCCATATCAAAATAAAAAAAAATTCATATCAACTTGAAACAAATCCAAATCAAATTAAGTTTCATATCAACTCAAAATACATATCGAGAAATCAAATCAAATCCATATCGCAAGACTCATATCAGGAATTGTAGTCACATAAATCTGTCCATTAAATGAATATTTGATATTTATTTGATTAAACCCCCACTAGCCATTAGTTAATTAAATTAACATTTAATTAATTCATCTTCAAACATTCTCCTATTAATTAAATAAATTATTCAATTTATTTTAATTAATTCATTAAACTAAATTCACAATCAATTAAATGAATAAATCCTATTTATTTCATTTAATCCCCTTTCCTCTTTTAAATAAATAAAATAAAACATTTATTTAAATCATTAAAATCCCCCCTTGCATTCTCCTAAAAATGCAAGTTGCACCTATTTGTTGAAATAAATGAATTTTATTTTAATAAAAATCCTATTTTCCCTCACCCACCAAACTCACTTGCAATCCTAATCCCCTTCTAGATTCTTCTAACCCCTTCCTAATTAGCCTAATCCATCCCCTAATTATTGTCACATTCCTAAGCAACTTGGAGTCACTTCTCAAAGACTCCAAAGTCTTTGAAAAACATTAAATGCTTTATGTGTTCAACAATTTAACCTCTAAAGTCTTCCAAACCACTAATGGCTCTTACATGACCATTAATGGCTCTTACACAACCATTTATGGTTAGATCCACTTGCATCGATGGTTAGAGACTTTGACCCCTAACTCAACCCTCGTGTGACCCATGTGTCTTCTCAAGCATTTATTGCTTTGACCGTGGTTATCCTCACTAACTCTTGCACAAGAGTTTATCTATTGGATAAAAGCATTATTCTTTGAATAATGAATTTATTCACTCAACTCAACCTTAACCTTACCTCCCAAGTTAACCCTCAAGTCATGTCAAGCATTTAATGCTTATTCCCTTTCCCCTCAACCCTTCTCATGTTGACACTTGTCATCCTGGGATTGGGTTGAAAGTCCTCACATGGATCTTAAACCATTCAATCCTAACCCTTGTCAAGATTACTCAATCTCAACCATCCATTGCTCCATTTTACCTATAAATATAGCTCATTTCTTCATAATCCAGATCCTGAAAACGTGTATGCATTTACCTTATAGTCAATTTTAGAGAAGAGTATTTAGCATAAATCATTAATATATTGTTATTTTGGACTAAAATAAATCATTTTCATTTCATAACATCTAATATTAGTTTGTTTTACACTTGTATTTTCATAGTTAATCATTTTCAATCTTGAACCTCCATAAGGCATCCATAGTGCAAAAAGTTGCTGAGAGCTACACTCGTTTGGAACTTGGAGAGGAGAGGAACAAGGAAGGAGAAGCTACCAACATGGTAGAGAGAATTTGGAGATGTTTAGTTATGTTTCTTAGATTCATTAAGCTTTCTATTTTTTGTGTAGTGTCTTTCTTGATATGCTTGTTTAGGATAGTGTTTAATCTTTGATTTGCTAGCACTAATGACTAACATATGTTTCCTGTGCTTCTCTTTGTGTTTGTAGCAATCAAACAAGTTTTTCTAACAATCCCTTTTTGCAGAGCATCATTTGGTGAACCCCATGTGAATATATTGATCGACAATGGAGAGGGCCTAAATACATGTACATTACAATTGGTCACAACATTGGGATATGCAGTTGGATCAGTGGACCCCTGCAAAAAGATAACTATAAAAGCCTACAATGATGCGAAGCGTTCATCCAAAGGAGCAGTTGTGTTACCAATCTGAGTGAGCCTAGTAGTGAAGCACATCATATGTCAAGTTATAGACCTTCCTCTGTCGTATAATTTGTTGTTAGGAAGACCTTGGATACACGCCATGCAAGTCGTTCCATCCACCTACCACTACTATATCAAGTTCCCTCATAACAGTGTAGGAATTACAATCCTGGGAGATGCAAATCCATTTGCATATTGTTTCAATATCAACCATCAACTAGAGATTACCATTCCCAACAATAGAGAAGTTATCCCATCCACATCATATGTAAGTCTAGCCTCTCTTTCCAGTTCAAACACCACTATACCAAAGCAAGAAAAGCTAAAGATGAAAATGGCAGAGGAAGGTCCTGGGGGGTACAATCTCAGCCAGCTCTTTTGTGTTAAGAAACTACCCACTTCTCCTAGAACTTATGGTAAACCAGAATAGTTACTTCAAGCACCACTGGTCAAGCCAACATGCACTTTGGCACCTTTTATCCTTGGAAAGAGTCAGGAAGAGGAGACTAGAGATGAGGACTTGACAAAATGGATCTATAAAGAACCTATCACCACGAACATCCCACAAGATAAACTTCCAACAAATCAATATGGAAAGGGCCTTCTCATTATGTAAAGAATTGGCTATGATGGTCAGAGTGCTTTGGGACCTTGCAAGCAAGGACAACATGAGCCACTGCAGCCAGAATTAAAGCCTAAAGATAACACTGGATTAGGCTTTCAAAAGGAGATTCTTCCTAAGCTCGGATTCAAAGGGAAACCCAACAAACCTCTATATTAGCCTAATACAAACCTAAAGAGGTCACCCTCGATTATATCAGCAACACCAAAAACCACACCAATTGACCCAATACAGTTGAAAAACCCAACATTCACATCTACAATACCAATCATCCCACTAATCAAACCAACAACCCCATCAGCAACAACAATTGCATCAATAGCACCATTAGCAGTATGAGAACCCACAACAATATCAATAACATTGACAATTTCATCAGAAGCAGTAGATTCAACAATGTCGATTCCCCGTATCGGATTCATTGATCCCAATAATCCTTCCTACAACACCAATTGTTTCATCTACAAAGGTACATCAGTTGATCACACCTGCAATGTTTAACTCAAAGGATATCCCGGTATGGTATATTAATCAGATACTGGAAAGTGACTCAGAGACCAACTCACATGAGTGGGAATTTGATTCAGTGCATCTCAATACTTCAGATGAGGAAGACACATCACCCCCTCCACCTCACAAAGAAATCCTTGTTTATGGAGAAGTGCAGATTAAAATCTCTTGGGTTCTCGAACTCGAAACATCTTCCACAGACCCTACGTCACATCCTACGCCTGATTCTGATAGGGAGAGTACCATCAATGACCTTCACCATAATGTCTTAACCCTCACTGATAACTCTTATGAACTTAACCTAATCCATGAGGTAATGCCTATTAAACATCCTGAACTCATCGAATGGAACCAATCTAATCCCCCATGCCTTGACCAATTCCAAAACGATGAGGCGATCATTGACTTTTTGGAACTAAGGGATAACATACCAAGTGAGGATCACAAAGTTGGATTCGTCATTGAACTAAATAGCACAACATACTTTGGGGCAGATGCCAAACCTTTCAGCTGCAAAAATATTATAATAAAACATGGATATTCCAGTGAAAACCATACAGTGGCATTGTTTGATCCCAACAAAGTAAAAATTAATAGTGTATCCAATGGTGAAAACCTATTTGAGGTGCCTGAGGATGAAAGGTTTGACATCCTCCCCTCTAGTACATAGCAGGAACGATCAACGATTCTCATCGAAAAACAAAAAAATTCAATGTGGCCACTCCTGAAACTCCTCACCACATACACCTAGCATCTCTTTTAACTCCAGAGGAACAACCTAAGTTTGTCAAATTCTTCCAGAAGCATCAGGTCAACTTTGCATGGTCGTATGCAGACATGCTTGGTCTTGATCCTGATTTAGTCATGCATCACCTCACCATAGCAGAAGGCGCTAAGCCTGTCAAGCAGAAGCTTCGCAAGCTGCACCCCTAGATTGCAGTACTAGTCAAAGCAGAACTTAAGAAACTCCTGGATGTTGGTTTTATTAGACCAATTGATTATGCAGATTGGATATCCAACATTGTGCCTATCAAATGGGGGCATCCGTATCTATACTGGCTTCAGAGATCTAAACAAGGCATGTCCTAAAGATGACTTCCCCCTACCAAACATTGACATAATCATAGACCTAACAGCAGGACATGCCATGCTTTCTCTCATGGATGGCTTTTCAGGTTACAACCAAATAAAGATCACACTAGAGGATCAACATAAGATGACCTTCACATGTCCATGGGGAACATACTGTTGGAATGTAATGCCTTTTGGTCTAAAGAATGCAGGAGCGACCTGTCAAAGAGCAATGACCACCATCTTTCATGATATGATGCATACCATAATGGAAGATTATGTTGATGACTTACTGGCAAAATCATTAACACGCGAAGGCCATCTGGAAATATTAGAGCAAATATTTGACAGACTGGAACAATATCATGTTTGACTCAACCCAAATAAATGTGTCTTTGGAGTAACCTCAGGGAAACTTATAGGATACATTGTCTCAATCAAAGGTATTGAGGTTGATCCTGCAAAGGTCAAAGCAATAATGGACATGCTGCCTCCAAGGAATATTAGTCAGCTAAGGACATTACAAGGGCGGCTACAATCCATCCGAAGATTCATTGCACAACTAGTAGATAAGTGTCACCCCTTTACACACCTGTTACACAAAAACATCTGCTTTCCATGGGATGCCAGATGCTTAAAGACTATCTCATGAATACACCATTGTTGATCCGACTGGATCCAAGTAAGCCTTTATTACTCTATATTTCAGCAACAAATACAACATTAGGAGTGCTACTGGCTCAATGTAATGCAAAAGGGAAAGAGTGTGTTGTTTACTACATCTCTCGCACATTGGTTGGCTATGAACTCAATTACACACCTATTGAGCGAGCTTGCCTAGCAGTAATCTTGGCAGCCACTAAACTGAGGCACTACTTGTTAACGCATAAATTACAACTCATTGCAAAGATCGATCCACTAAAGTACTTACCCAGCAAAGCAACATTGACTGGTTGCTTGACCAAATGGGTGATGATTCTAAGTGAATTTGACATCAAGTATGTGGACCGTAAGGCTATCAAGGGTCAAGTTATTGTAGATCAGTTGGTTGATGCACCACTCATTGGCAATCATCCTCTCATTTCCAATTTTCCAGATGAAGAGATATTTATGATCACAACAACACCACAATGGAAACTATACTTTGATGGTTCATACACTAGGCATGGCTCGGGGGCAGGCATTCTGTTTATCACACCTCAAGGTGACAGCATCCCGAAGTCTTACAGGCTCACACTTTCATGCACGAACAACATAGCAGATAACGAGGCCTTGATCACCAGACTCAGACTAGCCATGCAATGGAAATTAAAAGAGCTACAAATATATGGCGACTCCCAACTAGTCATCCGACAAGTAACTGATGAATATCAGACCAAGGATGACAAACTCATGTCATACAAGCAAATGGTGGACAAATTAAAGGCATCATTTACTACTATCACCTTTGAGCAGATACCCAGAGATCATAATCGAGTTGTTGACGCTATATCTACTATTGCATCTCTCCTAGATCTTCCACATAATTCAACACGCTATGAGTTCTTGGTAGAATAGTTTTGGATTCCCGCTTATGATATCCCCAAATCCAAGATGATATGTCACCTTGTCGGTTATGAATCCCCATGGTATGGTGAGTTCTACACCTATCTACATGATCATACACTTCCTCCTAACCAATCGAATAACCAACGTGAAACCTTCATTTGCCAAACCGCTCGATGTACCATTATTGTTGAAACCCTATACCGACGTAGTCTTGATGGTACTCTCCTTCGATGTCTAGAATAGGATGAGATAACAAAGGCCTTGGAAGAGGTACGTGAAGGAATTTGTGGAACTCACACAAGCGGTCCTTCACTAGCAAAGAAGATCATACGCGCTGGATACTATTGGTCGTCCATGGAAAAAGACTCCTACTATTTTGTCAGAAAATGCAAAAAATGCCAAGTTCATGGAGACCTGATACATGCACCAGCACAGGAATTGCAACCAATCACAACACCATGGCCCTTTTGTCAATGGGGACTTGACCTTGTGGGTAAAATTCATCCATCTTTATCCAATGACCACAAATTCATTATTACTGCCATCGAATACTTCACAAAGTGGATCGAAGCTGATCCACTTACCCAAGTCACCGGCAAGAAGATCGCCTCATTCATCCTTAATTACATCATCTGTCTATATGGTGTACCCATGTCCATCATCACAGATAATGGGCTTCCTTTAAAAAATCATGATGTCCGTGAGCTCTGTGAGAAGTTTCACATCCAACATCGCTTTTCCACTCCCTATTACCCATAAGGAAATGGTCAGGTTGAGGCATCAAACAAAAACATATTGAGAATTATAAAGAAGACAGTCAATGATGTCAGTTGTGATTGGCATGTTCAATTAAATCCAGCACTATGGGCATATCGAACTAGCATTCAAACCCCTACAGGCACAACTCCCTACTCATTAGTTTATGGTGCAGAAGTCATCCTTCCTATTGAGGTTGAGATACCATCTCTATGAGTTTCCTTGCATAATCTCATAGATGATGAAGCATACAGAGTCTCACGTCTTCAAGACTTGGAACTACTTGTTGAGAAATGACAAGTTGCAACAACCACCTCAAATCCTATCAGCAACACATGAGCAGAAGCTATAATCATCGAGTTAGACCTCGTACATTTGAGGTAGGTGATCTTGTTCTTCGAGAGAATGCTCGTAACCAACCCCACAAAGAACATCAGGGAAAGTTTGAATCAAACTGGCTGGGTCCATATGTTATCACTGTTGTATTTGGGTCTGAGGCATATTACTTGGCTACTTCAGAAGGAGAACCGCTAACAGATCCAATCAACAGCATGCACCTGAAATGATTTTTTACATAAGTTGTACAGAGCATCAAGCTCCCATACATACTAGAAAAACACCAAAAACATTCAGATAAATGTCCTGAAGAAAATACAAAAAAATAAAAAAAGTAAAGAAAAATCATGCATCCAAACGGTGAACAACCACTCTGGTGGCACCTTGGGTAAGTGCGATGGTGAAAACCTGGCAAACAGGCACTACTCATAAAGGCTATGGCTCCATGGTCTTTCAGACTTGTTGCAATCACATTCATTGCATCCACTCATCCATCAGTCAGAAGCATTACTTGTTATTGATCTACAATCAAGGATAGTACTTCATGCGTCTTGCATCCAGCTTTTTCATAATCATGTCTAAAATGGGGGCAATGCTCTTAAACTATTGATGTAAGTGGATTTTTCATTACTTGTGACTCATTGAGTTCTTCATTCGAAACTGTCTCACAAAATACTAAAAACATTTGAAAATACTCACAAAATCCAAAAACATTCAAAACTGTCTCACAAAATACCAAAAACATTCAAAAAACACTCACAAAATCCAAAAAAACATCAGAAAACATAAAAAATCAATCAAAGCATGTCAACGCTTTTGTACATACGCTTTTTCAGCAGATACCAAACAAACATTATGCAATACTCAAACGATGACCACTTATCACATCGACCAAACAATCAACATCGACACGCAAACTGTCTTCACAAGGATAAATCTTTCCTCACCAAAACAAAGACAAGATAACATTTTTCTTTAACAAGAAAATTATGTTTAAGCTATCAAGTACTTGGTCAGTTTGATAAGTTATTTATTTATTTATATTAGGTTCCTACGCTACTCCGGGATATCCACAAGTGATTAGAGTAGTCGGGATGGTTCCTACACATTGTTTGTATGTCTTCTACGAATTATTCTAATGAAGTTCTGGGGCATGTACTAATGGTGTCTACGTGGGAAGATCACTAAGTTACGTGATCTTATGCAAAATACAGTCATGGATCACTACGGCTTGTTGACTACAATGTATGCCTCGACCATATGAGCATGAAACATTATGGAGGGTCCATATTCTTTATTCTTTATTTATGTTGCTTGTTTGCAGGTACAATGCTCCATCCTTGGTTCCTAATGCCTCGTCCAAGATTGATACTACCCATGCTCAATGATGAAAATAAAGCACTATGTATTGTCACTTCATCTCATCTGTTTATATTGCATTCCATTGCATATCACCCATCCATTTGATCATTCATTATTCATATTCATGGTTTTGTATGCAAGTGTGAACAAGTTTAAATATGAGAAGTTATTTGAAAAACGAATTGGTCTTGGATACAATCACAACAAAGTTCTCTGATACATCATCAGTGTATCATGCAAAGTCTAAACAACCTTGCATTCCTCTATCATGAACACAACATCATTTCATTACATTTAGTTGCATTTGAATAAACCTACTTTATTATCATGTACATGCATATAGGTTTATTAACTTGATTATTAGATATTCATTAAAGTACATTTAATATAATTTAGTTGCATTTGCATACATATAGTTCATTATCATTTACTTATATTAGTATCATTACATCATTTCATCATTGCAAAAATCAAGAAATTTAGATTCATTTGTATAAATTTATCATCATTGCATTTACTACCATCATTAGCCATTACTATGTATTCATTTAGTATCATTTAAAATCATCATTCACCATCATTTAAAACTTGTTTACCATATTTTTTAGATTTATCTAGTCGCATGCATTTATTTATCTATCCATTAGTTATAAGTACATTCATCTATCCATCTAAGTATATTCTTATACTTATTCATTTCATCTTACAACGATTTCATTTAGGATTCATTAAAAATGCATTCATTATCCTTTTAATTGCATTAAGGTGCAGTTGTTCATAACCCCTTCATTGCATTATCATCATATTATCATTTCACTTAGTCATATTTTGAGAACATTTAGAATCATAACAAACAAAACCATTTGTCTCAACATTGGTTTATACATTTTACACATACATTCATTCAAAAATCATTACTTAAACATTGGTACTTTATCCATCTTACACTCATTTTAACCATCTATATGCATCTACATAAGTCATTTTGATTCATTGCATTTCATCATAATCCACACAACTGCATATCATCATTTCATCGACATAAAACGCAAGTACTATCTATATCATCGTTAGTACCATTTCATTAGGCATACATCATCATCATGGCATTACATACATAAAGCATTTCATCAACACATCATACATACATAAACCTGTATCCACATGTTAGCATCACATTCATAAAACATGCATATAGACATCATATAAATCAATATAAAATAGGCATATAAGAATCATCTCATAAACACATACATATAGCAAGTACAAATATCCATCTAAGCATAAATCATAGATCATCATCTTGCATAAATCTATACGTATCATCAACATGCGTACCATCACAAAATATGGGATCTCCTCATATATCACATCATATCATCTCACAAAAAAATACATGTATCAAAGTACAATGATGTAAAAAAAAAATCGGCTACCAAGAGCCATCCAAGACATAGTCCAAAATGGCAATATAATAAAATACATAAATGCTCTCTCAAATGCCACTCTGGCCAGATGTTGCATCGTCATCACCACCATCACCACCATCATCACCGACACCACCATCACCACCTGCTCCCCCACTACCCCTGCACCACCTGCACTACCTCGCTGTGGAGGACCCATCACACCACCACTGCTCTACATCCTCTGAGACCTCTCTAATCTCGCTCGACGCATCTGTGAATAACTCGGTGCTCGCGGACTAGATGGAATTGCCTGCTTATATAGACCCCTCCAATAATCAACCTCTCCACCTGCCCTCCATAACTCCCTCGCCAGTGAATTAGTCGATGGCCCATGTCCCTCTACTCCCTCCAAGGCCCGAACTCTCTCCTATAGCTGGATCACCCTATCAATTGTCTGATTTCTCTCCCACAGCACCATAGTCAACTCTAACTCCCATGCAAACAATTGAACATATCTAGTTGCAACCTTCGCCTCCATATCCTCCAGCCGACTCTGCAAAACTAATATCATACGATCCCGTAAATCTTCTCCACCTGTAGCTCCCTCTCCTCCAGTAGCTCCCTCTCCTCCTCCAGCGGTTCCCTCTCCCATATCCATAGGTGCATCTCCCTCTCCCATATCCCTGCCACCTAATTTCACTCCTCCCAGCATCAAAGGTCCCTGTGACAATCACAATGGCAGCCCACCTCTCCCTCTCCGCTGTAACCATCCACCTCCACCTCCAAATCCCCCACCCCCACCTCCTCCCCCTCCATCACCTCCTCTTCCATCCCCTCCTCCTCCATCTCCTCCTCCTCCATCCCCTCTCCCTCGTCCCCCTACTACCACTCTACGACCTCCTCTCCTCCTCCATCTTTGTCTCCTATCATCCTCGAAGGATGGAATCAGCTCTACCGGATCTGATATGCGAGGAATCGGATGTGCCACAATATACTGCGTGTACTCATCAGTAACACCTGCATCTACCACCCCCAACCTCATTTGCCATGGTCTTGCCTGTAGAGTCTGAAACTCTGCTAAAGCCTGATCATAAGGTAATATTAGCCCACACTGGAACCTCTCTCATACCACCTAGGCATACTCTCCAGACCCACTCGGCAATCCCTGCCTCCGTCCAAATTGTCACAGCACTCTACCAAATACCTGTCTCTTCACATTATAGGTTGTCCTACCAATCAAGTACTGTGTCATAAATACGTAGGCAAGGCCTCTGCATCATCCTCCCAGAGCTCGCACTAAATATAAGGCCTCTAGATCATTGTATCCAAATCGTCGAGCGCCCGCCGCTACCACTCTAACTTCCCCAAGTGGGGCTGACTCATCATACCGCCATACATATATACATAGGGTTGATCCACTGCCCTAAATCTTAGACTCACAGGTTGGGTCACAGGTAGGTTCTCCCATGCCCAGATATGTAGAAGAGTGATCCCCACTCCCAGTGAGCTCGTCTCTTGGTATACTACCTCATGCAACTCCCGATATAGGTGTGATAGCACGCACGGTCCCCTCAGTCATCATTTGCTCTATCACCTGGTCCCAACCCATGGCCAGTCCATGAGATCGTCGATCAGGGCATAGCAGGCCCCCAACAATACCTGATAATACAGCCGGTAGTGGCTCATACAATGTAGCTATATCCTCCCATGCTATTGAGCCATCGTGAATGAACACATCCTCAACAAAAAATCATTGCACTGTTGTTGTCCCCAGGCTCGATCGTATGTCACCAACTCCCCTCGAATAGGAATGTGTAAAATCTGCCACAATCCTCCAGTGTCACAATCATCTCCCCCTATGCTATTTGAAATGTACAAGTCTCACTGTGCCGCCGCTCTGCCAATGTTGTCATCAAACCGTGATTCATCTAAATCACGGGCATATACATCACATCGTACAGGTCTGTCACTGCAATTCAATCAACCTCGGCCTTTGTCAATCAATCTCGCAATACTTATGTGGCTGGATGTCTCTCCCGCATCTATAAGACACGAAGATCCTCCTACACATGCACATCAACCATCATCATCAGTTATTTTGTTTCAGTTTTTTTAAAGTTTAAACCTAGACTATCAATAGACATTTTGATCAAGTATCTTTGGGTTTCAATGGGTAAGCAATCACAACACACCTAGACTACAACATGCATTTATCCTAATGACCTAAGTCTCAACAGGGTTGCTTTGGTTGAAAACAACTAATCTCTCCATCCATCCATCATTGGCATCCAAAGATTCTTTTTCTAAAAACACTAGGGCATCTATTTTCCTAACAATAGCGCTACTCTGCTAACAATAGCGCTACTTTGTTGACAATCACACTACAACAACTACACATTAGCGCTAAACAAACAATAGCGCCATTTCAAACCAATAGCGCTACAAGAAGGACTCAATAGTGCTCAAACTTCATTAGTGCTAAAACAACTACGCAAATGTGCTACAACTTGCAAAAGCACTAAAACCACTATGCAATAGAGCTAGTTTAATTGACAACAATGCCAAAACATAGTTTTAGCGCTATTGTTTTGACTCAACTTGGACAAGGCGAAAAAGACATAAAAAATGCATGAAAAACAAAAATTTCAAATTTACATATCGCTGGTCCGTAGTCATCTGGCCGCTGGAATCGACGAACTCGCTCTAGCTGATGATCTTCTATCGGTACATGCATTTTGACTGTTGCTTGCTCTTTCAATAAGGTCACTATTAGAGCTCTGAAATCACTATGGAGATGAATGCAAATGACCCTATTTTTACCCCTTCACCCCCATATATACCCTTCGCCCTAAACCTAATTTTACCTCGCTCATCGCTGTGGTCCCTGTGAACTTCTAGCGCCTCTCATTTCTCCATTTTATTTCCGATTTCTTCCATTCTTTCACCAGTATTTCTAAATTCTTCTCTTCTATCTCCTTGCCAATTTTCATTCTTTTTCGAGACATCGCCCAATTTTTCAAAATTTTCGACCCATCTCTTGAGGGGGCATACCACCCATTAAATTAACATTTTCTGGGGCATATTTCTTCACATCTATTTTTCTTTCTTTGAAACGACAAGATAAACCGCACCGTCTCAAAGAGGGGCAAATATAGTCACATAAATTTGTCCAATTCAATTAAATGAATATTTGATGTTTATTTGACCCAATGGCCATCAGTTAATTAAATTAACATTTAATTAATTCATCTTCAAACATTCTCATGTTAATTAAATAAATTATTCAATTTATTTTAATTAATTCATTAAACTAAATTCACAATCAATTAAATGAATAAATCCTATTTATTTCATTTAATCCCCTTTCCTCTTTTAAATAAATAAAATAAAACATTTATTTAAATCATTAAAATCCCCCCCACTTGCATTCTCCTAAAAATGCAAGTTGCACCTATTTGTTGAAATAAATGAATTTTATTTTAATAAAAATCATATTTTCCCTCACCCACCAAACCCACTTGCAATCCTAATCCCCTTCTAGATTCTTCTAACCCCTTCCTAATTAGCCTAATCTATCCCCTAATTATTGTCACATTCCTAAGCAACTTGGAGTCACTTCTCAAAGACTCCAAAGTCTTTGAAAAATATTAATGCTTTATGTGCTCAACAATTTAACCTCCAAAGTCTTCCAAACTACTAATGGCTCTTACATGACCATTAATGGATTTTACATGACTATTAATGGCTCTTACATAACCATTTATGGTTAGATCCACTTGCACCCATGGTTAGAGACTTTGACCCCTAACTCAACCCTCATGTGACCCATGTGTCTCCTCAAGCATTTATTGCTTTGACCATGGTTATCCTCACTAACTCTTGCACAAGAGTTTATCCACTGGATAAAAGCATTATTATTTGAATAATGAATTTATTCACTCAACTCAACCTTAACTTTAACTCCCAAGTTA
The DNA here is from genome assembly GCF_030272615.1 of Cryptomeria japonica. Taxonomy (NCBI): domain Eukaryota; kingdom Viridiplantae; phylum Streptophyta; class Pinopsida; order Cupressales; family Cupressaceae; genus Cryptomeria; species Cryptomeria japonica. The sequence goes on from NC_081413.1 coordinate 648,277,800, forward strand.
ACCCTCAGGTCATGTCAAACATTTAATGCTTCTTCCCTCTCCCCTCAACCCCTCTCATGTTGACATTTGTCATCCTAGGATTGGGTTGAAAGTCCTCACATAGATCTTAAACCATTCAATCCTAACCCTTGTTGAGATTACTCAATCTCAACCATCCATTGCTCCATTTTACCTATAAATAGAGCTCATTTCTTCATAATCCAGATTCTGAAAATTTGTATGCATTTACTTTATAGTCAATTTTAGAGAAGAGCATTTAGCATAAATCACTAATATATTGTTATTTTGGACTACAATAAATCATTTTCATTTCATAGCATCTAATATTAGTTTGTTTTACACTTGCATTTGCATAGTTAATCATTTTCAATCTTGAACGTCCATAAGGCATCCATAGTGCAAAAAGTTGCTGAGAGCTACACTCATTTGGAACTTGGAGAGGAGAGGAGCAAGGAAGGAGAAACTACCAACATGGTAGAGAGAATTTGGAGATGTTTAGTTGCATTTCTTAGATTCACTAAGTTTTCTATTTGTTGTGTAGTGTCTTTCTTGATATGCTTGTTTAGGATAGTGTTTAATCTTTGATTTGCTAACACTAATGACTAACATCTGTTTCTTGTGCTTCTCTTCGTGTGTGTAGCAATCAAATAGGTTTTTCTAACAATCCCTTTTTGCAGAGCATCAGGAACCATATTAGAACTCACATATTCATGACAAAAAAATCAAAAATATGAATCAACAGACAATCAGGATCATCATTCAATCAATCAGCTTGGAACTCCAACATCAAAAGCAATTTCAACAAAATCTATCAAAAAATCACACATCAGCACAACTGACACAAAGATTGGCTACAACAGCCATTCAAGAACACTTGGCGGACACCTACTCACCCCAACCCATCTTCCTTCATCTAATTTTACCCCACAACATCACATTTTCCTCCTAAATAGCTATATTTTATGGCCATGCGCTAAGAAATCTTCCTTATGTGCTAAGTTGCCACCCATGCGCTAGCTAAACTTAGCTACGTGCTACAAACTTTACTCTATGCGCTAGGACTACCCTATGTGCTGCCCTGTTCCACGCATGCGCTACCCTGTTAGCCCTATGCGCTACCTTTTTCCCACCATGCGCTAGCTTGTTAGCCATATGCGCTATCCTACCCCTATGCGCTACCCTAAACCTGTGATGCGCTACCCAACAACACTCTGATGCTACCCTAATTCACTAACCCTATGCGCTAACAGTTTTATCGTATGCGCTACGCAGACGACCATATGCACTAAACCGTGAGAATCCAACACAAAAAATAAAAAATGTGATCAAAATCGACCAAACAAAAAGAAAAAAGGGGCAAAATTTAGATGACTTACAGGTGGACCATACGTGGCAGGCCTCCGGTATCAATGAACATGCTCAAATTGGTGCGAAGCATAGGGAACCGACATTTTTGCCACTCTCCAAATGTCACTATCACCAAAAGTCAAAAGGCACAAATGATACAAATGAAATCACTTTTCACCTTTTTATAGGGTAAAAGGAAATTAGGGTTAGTAGGTGAGGCGTGTATTTTGCTCATGCTCTCACTCGTAACCCTAGCAAACATAATTTTTCGAGAGATGAATCAATTGCCGTGCATTAAACACAAAAGAAAATTTTAAAATACGATCAAATCTGCAAACAATTATCAAATCAATCAAATTTTCATTTTTTTTATTCATCTCCCGAGGGGGCATTATCAATACCATTTATCAAATCTAGGGCACGACATCAACATTTCAACACACGAAATCACATCAATCAAATTTTGGTGACACATCAATTTTCCTCGAATCAACATGTGCACACACGTCACTTCAAAGAGGGGCAAAATGTAGACATATAAAAATGACCACTTTCCTAAATGAATATAAATGTTCATTTTATTCTCATTCCTCTATTTAATTAAATCATCCACATTCATCTATTTGATTAAATAAGTCATTCAATTTATTTAATTAAATTCACCTAGGCCTTTCATATCATTTAATTGAATAAATCACTTTATTTAGTTAAATCCCCTCTTTCTCCTTTTAACTAAATTTACATTTAATTAAATTATTCACTTCAAATAAATAAATCTAATTTATTTAAATCCTCCACTTGCATCTATTTTGTTGAAATAAAGCAATTTATTTTTATTAAAATTACCCTTCATCCACTTGCATTCTTCTACATCTCCCATTTGCCTCTCTAAACTCCTTCTAGATTCTTCTAATCCCTTCTAAATTAGCCTAACCCATCCCTTAAATATTGTCACATCCCTAAACAAGGGAAGTCACTTCTCAAATCCTTAAAGTCTTCAATAACCATTAAAGGCTTTATGTCCTCAACAAGTTAACCATTTAAGTCTCTTGCATAACCATTAATGGTTAACTCAACCTTCTTACATGGTTGGAGACTTTTTGCCTAACTCAACCCTCATCTAACCATAGGGTCTCATCAAGCATTCATTGCTTTGACCATGGTCATTCCTTTAACTCTTGCACAAGAATTTATCCTTTGGGTAAAAGCTTTATCCAGTGGGTAATCTTAACCTAACCTTAACCCTTACCTTCTAAGGTAACCATGAGGTCTTCTCAAGCATTTAATTCTTCTTACATCTCCTCTCAAGCAATCTCTTGTTGATAATTGTCACCATTTCATTGGTAAGAATTGTAAACATGGATTGATAACTTTCAATCCTGACCCTTGATAGGATCATCCAATCTTGACCCTTCATTACCTCTCTAATGCTTTTTGGTGTAGGCCACTCAACAATGGATTTCACTTTCTTAGGGTCCATCTTCAAACCATCCTCATATATCACAAATCCTAAATATACTAACTCATTCTTCATGAAAGTACACTTCTTGATATTGATCAACAACTTTTCTTCTCTCAACCTCTGCCAAACTTGTCTTAACTGCAACAAATGCTCCTCTTTTGTTCTAATGAAGATCAACATGTCATCCAAATACTCAATAAAAAACTTACCCAAGAATTTTTTCAATACCTCATTCATTAGCCTCATGAAAGTGCTCAGTGCATTAGTCAATCCAAAAGGAATCACTGACCATTCATATAGTCCTTCATTTGTCTTAAATGTTGTCTTCCACTCATCACCTTCTCTGATCGTGATATGATGATATCCACTCTTCAAATCTATCTTTGTAAAGTATTTTTCTCCACTCAAACAGTCCATTATGTCATCCATCCCAGGCAAAGGAAACTGATATTTCATTGTGATCTTGTTTATTGCTCTTAAACTAGTACACATCCTCCATTCTCCATTCTTCTTAGGTGCTAATAATGTTGGTACTCCACAAGGGCTCAGATTTTCCCTGATCAAACCTTTCTTCAACAACTCCTGTACTTGTCTATTCAGTTCTTCATTCTCTGTCGGTGTCAATCGGTGTGCAACTTTGTTAAGCAAACTAGCTCCAGGAACTAAGTCCATGCAATGACTAATACTTTTAATAGGTGGCAATCCATCATGTACATTATCTGAAATGATGTCCTTATATTTTTCCAGCAAATCTCTTATCTCTGTTGGGTGTTCTCCTTCCGGTTTCGGTCTCTCAATCTTCTTAGGAATTAAGGAAAAACACACATTCTCAAGTCTTAGTCTATCCATGAATTTCCTTCCATCTACTAAACAAATTCTAGTGTTTGTACATACTTCACTTTTCAAAGGTTCCTCCAAAGGTAACAAGGTTTTGTTCATCCCATTGGCCATAATAGTGTATGTATTCTTCCTTCCATCATGTATTGTATGTCTATCAAACTACCAAGGTCTTCCCAACAAAAGATGACAAATATCCATAGGCATAATATCACACAAAACTTCATCATGATAATTCCCAATTTTCAATTTTACCAAACACTGTTCACTTACTAACAACTTATGTTCATCCTGAATCCATGCTATCTGATAGGGCTTAGGGTGTTTCAATCTCTTCAATTTCAACTTACTCACCATATCTTCTAAAACAAGATTATTTGAACTACCGATATCAATAACAACTTTACAATACTTACCAGATACCTTACATTTGGTCTTGAATAGGTTCTTCCTCTGCAAGGGTTCTTCATCTCCTCTTATATGACACAAATCTGTCCTCATCATCAACAGTTCTCCATCTTCCAGTTTATTGTCTGATCTAGTGGGGTTTTCTTCCACCACTTCTGCTCTTCTAGTGGCCTTTGTCTTCTTATATTCAAATGCACGGTGTCCTTCTCCTCCACACTTAAAGCAGGTTCCTCTAAATGTCTTCTTGTCTTTTCTTTCAAAGTTCTATTCCGGTAACCATCTGGTTCTCTCCTTCGGTAGAAATTTAAATCATCCTTCCAGTATGAATTACCTTCTTTGCTCACTCCCTTGTCATTGTTATGATCTGTACTGGTTCCTCTTCCTCTGGTATATCCTCTTCCTCCTTGAAATCTTCCTCTGGTAAACCATCCACCTCTACCTCTTTGTCTATGCTCATGTCTTTTATTCAATTTCTCTTCAGCCTTTAGTGCATATTGGTAAGCCTCTTCAACACTCTCCAATTTTATCATACTTAGTTCATCTTGTATAGACATCCGCAATCTGTTCAATTTCATCATCAACATGTCCGGATCTGATGTTCAATTTGTAAAATGCTTCGGTGTACTCCTTCACACTAGATTCCTTTTGTCTCAGGTTTTACAATTTCCGGAACAAATCCACTTGATAATTCGATGGGACAAAATTTGATTTTAACCTAGCAATCATCCGATCCCATGCCTTAATCTTTTATTTACCTCTTCTTTGTCTATCAACTTGCAAATGCTCCCACCAAAGAGATGCATGACCTTTCAACTGGGTACAAACATATTTCACCTTCCTCTCTTCTGCAGTGTTTTCAAAATCAAAATACTTCTCCATCTCCGAGATCTAATCCATCAATTCATCTGAATCTAACTTCCCATCATATTCTGGTGGGGTAAAATGAGGTTTAGTGTTCACCCTACTCAAAACCCTTAAAAAAATTTCTTCATCTGGATCAACTACTGGTAGGTTCACTTGTTACGTTGGGGCTTCTTCTCCTTCATCTTCGCTTACATCTTCAATATGTCGCCCCTTCTTTGTGCTATCTCCACGGTTTCTAACCGGGTTGCTATTCCTCGCAACATCTCCATCAAAGCAGGGTCTGCATTCCCACGCACTCCACCATTCCTAGTTCCTCTTCGCGATTGATTCATGCTAGTCCTCTACAATTGCAGGTCGGATCCACAATCCACCACCCTACAACAAAAATTCAGGACACGCAACCTCCAGAATGAAACTTCGCTCTGATACCACTTGAAGCAGTCACCGATGAGGAGGGACCTCAAGGAGATCAGTCCAGACTAGTCAGCAAGAGTAAACACAACAAAAACACACATATATGATGGAGGCAATGTAGAACATATAGTTTTTATTGCATGAAATTTGATTACATCCAACCGATAACAACTAGATTACAACATACCGACACACAAGCCTGGTAGAATAGGTCACAACCGGGACCTTGAATTGAAAGATCTATCTTCTAGGCACAGTCTATCTATCTGATACTCTGATTGATTCTAATTGATTGCATTCTAAAGCATGCTTACAAATATATATCGATCCAAAGGATCCTGTCGGCCCAAAAAGGATCAAAACCCGAAGAACAATACCTAACGTGCAAAAATGAATAAGGTCGGCCTCCGCCAAGAGATTCCTTTGAAAGATCCAAAAGATGAAATGTAGATCGCAGGAAAAGGTCGGCCACATGCCAAAGAACATCGAAATCAACGCTCAAGGCTCTGGAAGCTTCGGAATGGGTTCTGGTAGATCACCAAAATAGGTCTCAAGCAACTGGTAACAATAAACTATCATGGAAACTGGTAGTGATATCTTGCTGGTAAGTGATCCAAATGAGACGCGGTTTGATAGCAAGAAAGATGATCAAGTCTTCAAGTAGAATCCAACTCCACAGGATCCGGTGAGGCAAAACCGGGACACAGAGAAAGAAAACTGAAACTGCAAACAAAAAAAAAATAGAAAAGAAAATGTTTTTGGTTGATGCAAGATTGTTGTGAACCAGGGATGTTCCTGCATCACTACCAATACCTCATGAAAAAAATCGTGTTTTAATCAATGAGGGCTCTCAAAGAACTAGGCCCTTTTTTATCTAATAAAAAATATTTCTATGAATTTTCCTTCAGCTAATGAAGCTACGTGTAAAACCTTAAGCTCTTCAATATTCTTGCATCTAGATTTTCAATATGTTTAGTCTAGAAAAAACCTCAATAAATTTGTGGTTTGAGAAAATTACAATTGGTGGTTTTCCATCCTTAGTTAACAACTATTTTATGTTCTTGGGGAGGAAAGAAGACATACTAATCTTCCTTTGAAAACATTGTTAAATGAACTAAAATATATACTTGTTATGTAGTTGAATTATTTCAAGGAAGATTACAAATTTAAATGAGATAATGAATTAAGAGTGGGAGTGCCCCTGAAACAAGGCCTTGACCTCCACAAAGGTGTAAATCCTTGTTCCGATTAGCACTAGGCTAAGTAAGGGATGGTAGTTGTTAACTATAAAAAAGGATTTGTAGTTGAAATGGGCAAAGGGAATTGACCTTACCGCACTAGACATGAAGGAGCTTTGCATATTTATAGATGATAAAACATTGAATGCCAGAATTGTAATTTGGAATTATGGAAATTGTGATTATATTTTCTTGCTCTAAATAGATCCCTCTTACGTGATCATATGCTGAAGGGAACCAATATTGGATAGATATATAGTCACAGACTAGTAGCATACCATTTTTTATATTGTTAAGGTTAATTGTTGCAATTTAAGTATTCCTTCTAATAAAATTGTGCATTGTTTTGATTATGTTACATTTATTACATATCCTTGTATTTTTTATGTTGAGAAACACTTGTTCAATAATCCCGCACCAAACTTATGAGTGAATTGCCCACCGAAAAAAATAATTATATGTTAAATCAATTTGTGAGTATCTACCCTTTTCAACATGTTAAAACTATAAAGTTTTAACTTTTTCATTTCAAAAGTAGCACATATTCTACTCCATCTTATGTTTCTTTGTACATGATGTAAAAACCAAATAAAATTGATTTTTTTTTTCTAAGTCCTTTTCACACTTTGTAGAGACCAAACAAAATTTGGGAATGTCTTGAGTATACACGTACACAAAAATGATTGATTGAAAATTTGAACCAAAGTGGACTTAAAAAAAGATTATGTATTATTTTATCAAAGATATTGAAGAAAATCTACAACCCTAAGATGAAGATGAATTGTCTAGCTGACATGTTTTCTTTATTAGCATTGCATTCTTCATTTTTTTGTTTTGATCTTGTTACATTTGTCACAAGGTCTAATTGCTATCAAGGACACTATTGATCTTCCCTCTATCTATAGTAGGCTTTAAACGTGTTTTTAACACCACCAAATTCTCAACACATAAGGGTTTAGTGGGGGAATGACTCACTACCTAACATTTGGGAATAAAGGATACAATTTCTCTCATGAAAGGAGATTGATGTTCTCTCCAAGGTCTCTATGATGCAAGTTCTTGGTTTTATGGGACAACTCAAGATATATTGCACAATGTTTCACAAGGACCTTGGTAAAACTCATCTTAATGTTTAGTTGAGAGGTCAAGTTGTGTTTAGTTTTATGGGGAGTTACAACATTATCATCGACTTGAAATATACAAATACGTAGCAGCATATACATAATCAACTTGTAGCAAGTGATGTTAACATGTAGTCTATTGCTAATCAATTAGAAAATAAAGGATAAGGGTTAGACAAAAAAATTTTTTGTAGTCCTAAGAAGGAACAATGTACTAGTAGGAGAATAAATAGTTAGTTCACTAAGTGTCTCTACAATTTGCAATTGCATAACCAAATCAAGCATTGGTGCTATCCTTAAGGAAACATTCAACAACATGAGCTCATACCCATCACACATCATATACATGTATAGTATGAGTCTAAATACTAACAATTAACAATATTTGGAAGATTATTCTTCATATTCATGTTAAATAAAGTTTGCTTATTAGGATAATTTAAAAAATTAAAAATTAAATATATTAATAATTTTTTTATATTATTTATGTGAAGGAATATTTCACATCACAATTTTTAAATGGAAAGATAAGTCAAAATTTTAAATCAAAGCATTCAAATAAGATTAATAGAAACACATGGTTAAATGGTTAAACAATACGAGTTACAACTTTAACAAATTTAAAAGGGAGTCTCACATTCTAATCCCCAATCATATTTTATTCATGCCTCATTTTATCATTAACAATTTTTTTTAAGTATATTTTGTTAGCAAAATTTCTCCTTTTTCCCATTCTAAACTGGTCTTGAAAAAAACATATAGTGATTTTAGGTAAGCTTCTTTTTCACATTTGAATTTCAGTAAATGGGTACATAAATGCCCCATAGTCAGAGTTGTGAAGGGTTTCCTAATTGATGTGGTTCCATTAACTCTCTGGATTTTGGCAAACGTAATTAAGTTAAGAAAACATCAATATAAGAGGGTTTTTAAAAAAGATTTCTAGTAATTTTTTTAAAATTTTTTTTTTATAATGGTAAGAGCTATCAGTACGGGGATAGCACCCTTGTATTGCATAAAAGAAACTATTACATGAGATTTTACTGCCTACTGGCAGGTCCATACAAACACTGCTATCTGCAATGAATAAAACTATCTATAGGACGACAGACATAGACATGGCATACTTGGTTATGCCTCTTACTGATTCCCATTAAGGGTTTGCAGGATCACCCCAACATATTCTACGATGCTAATTACACTGGCAGTGGCTCCAGCCGAGAACCACCATGTTTCTGAGTTAGTTACTCTACGAAAAGGGGCCATGTTCCCGTTCTGCACAGCGCATCTAAACACCTCCCACTCATTTTCCCCAAATGTTCTCATCAACTCTTTTAACTCTTCCCTTTCAACATGTCCGTGCTCTGCCCTACTTATCTCACTGACATCTAATTCATTTCCCTCCTCATTATCACTCTCCTCTTCTTCTACTTCTTTAGAGTCTGATGGCAAGAAGTAACTTGACTGGAAATAAGTCTTGAGAATGCTAATCCATTCATTCTCTAGCAGACTTAGGATGGAGTCTGCAATACTGTTACCATTGATAGGCTTGACGAAACCACTCAGAATCTCCACTGCTCTTTCCTTGCACTCAATGATGTCGACCAATGGCATGAGCACAGCTTCATAAACCGTGGCATCGCACCAGTGAAGATCAAAGTTGAGTTTGATCCCCATTAGTCCTTTGATCGCATCATATATGTAGGCTTCGGTGACAAATAAGCTGCGAAGCTGCACATCTAGTGTTTCTTCATAGTTCATGCATCCAATGTTACCAAAGTAGGCCATGATTAAGACTCAGTCCTGCTCGGGCACTATCCAAGATGTGGATTCCTTCAAAGCTCCTTGCTTAACCATGCATTCGACTCTTGCAAAGGCCAATAAAAAGACTTACAAACTCTAGAAGATTCTTCCAACCTAATCTAGATCCCACAGTTTGCAAGAATCTGCCATTCCGTCACATCTGCCTATCCTCTGTAAATCAGACCGTTGTCGCTACATCTTTCTAGGGAAGATTTATAGTAATTAGTATCATAATTTTATTTATTTATTTTACAAATCTCCTCAATTTTGAGATACTTATTAACAACTTTTAATTCAAGCCAAAAAAAAAAGAAATGAAATTCTATAGTTATTAAAATATAAATACAGGGTTTATTAACATTTTATTTTGGTTCTTCAAATTTGAAAATATTTAGACACATACATTTATTTTAAATACAAACAATGCATACCTTTAATTTAAGCATTTGATAATAATTAAATATGAATACAAGTTAGATTTCAGTCAAAAATATTTCTTTCATACTTTACATATTTCTCTAAAGATAAATATGCTACTGTAGACACCTAAAATTGTCCAGTCTAATTAAATAAATATTTTATTTATTTAATTACTTTAGCCTAATTCTTCTATTAAGTAAATAAATCTTTATTTATTTAATTAATTCATTTATCCTCTTCTAACCTTATTTCTCATTTAAATAAATACATTTATTTATTTAAATTATCCTTTTCCTAAATTAAATAAATATCTTATTTATTTAATTGATCCCACTTCTTCTATTAATTAAATAAATCTTTATTTATTTAATTAATTCATTAACCTTTTCTACCCATGACACATGTCATTCATCTCTTAATTCCTACACTACCTACCCCTTTCATTATTTTATTATTTCTTTTACCTACCCTCTAATCATAGCCGACCTCCTTTTACACCTCTCAATCTTATCCCTCCATTTCATATAGTGTCTTCTCTATAAGGAGATGCTTCCTTCATTATCAAACCCTAATGACCTAACTACTTGATCAATTGACTACTTGGCATATGCGATCCTACTTGCAACCACATTTCGTTCTTTGTTGAGCTCTTGCGCACATAAAATCTGAGAGCAAATATATCAAGCAAGATCAATGGAGATAGGAAGAATGAAGATCCAAACCCTATTGGACATGTGATGGTATAATCTTTGTGATTTCATTTGATTTGCATTGTCTTAGGTAATCTTCATATGTTATGGTGGATCTTTGTTGTTGTTAGGCTAGGGTTTTGTGGTTGAATTCATTTAGCCTTTCAATATCATTATTATTGTTTCCATTTTCACCATATACAGCTACTAACAATAAATTAAAATTCAAAATGCAAGATAGAAAAAAAGGAGGTATATTAAAATAAAAATAAAATAAAATAATGATATAGGGGAAGAGCACTAGTAGCCATCATAGCTAACTTCGCACACCCACAGATCTTAAACGATATATCGAATTTTGATTTTTTTTTTTTGGTTGTCTTCGTATGCGACTTAACTTCTTAAACCTATTGATCTGGCTTCTGGGTAGTAACGATCCGATCTCTATGGGTCGTTATGCGTCGAAAGGTCAAAAAGTGGTCATTTCAAAGTGTTGACCGATACTTGACCTCTTTTGCGCCAATACCCGCACACCAAAACACCATTATCCATTTGTAAAATACCTAAAAACTAATATATTTTTCACCTTTTTATAAAAAATAATTAACCTAAAAAAATTATAACATGCATATAATTAAAAATAATAATAAATGTAAACAAGTTTAAAATGGGTGGTCAAAAAACATGTTGACCACCCATAACCCCCTTCCCGCGGATGTATGGTGGCCCCACGTGGCACGAACTCCTGATATCTTTTTTGCCCTAAAAACTTAGGGAAATAAGCTTTTTCCGTAACATTTGGCTATCGCAAGGTGTTGTTTCTGTTGGCAGCCTCCTCCCTCCTCCGCAGCCTCGGCCTCCTCTGCAACCTCTGTCCGCGGCCTCCTCCCTCCTTCACAGCCTCAGCCTCCTCTGCAACCTCAGCTTCCTCCGTCGGCGGCCTCCTTCGCAACCTCGGCCCAGGTAACGATAGCTGCATTATGCTTTGTGTATTGATGATTTCTTCGTATGCTCTGTTAATTCATATCTCTTCGTTTACTTCGAAACCCCTTCATTATTTTTCATTTCGTTTTTTGGTTGCACTGTTAAATGGTGTTTCTCTATTTATAATGCCGAAATCATTACAGTTAATGCGAAAAAAATTGATTATTGTTCATAATAGTTTGAAACCCCTTCATTATTTATCATTTCCTTTTATGGGTGCGAAGTTAAATGGTGTCTCTCTGTTTATAATGCCGAAATCATTATAGTGAATGCGAAAAAGTTTGATTATTGTTTATAATTGTTCGAAATCCCTTCATTATTTATCATTTTCTTTTATGGGTATGCTGTTAAATGGTGTCTCTCTGTTTATAATGCCAAAATCATTACAGTGAATGCGAAAAAATTTGATTATTGTTTATAATTGTTTGAAACCCCTTCATTATTTATCATTTCCTTTTATGGCTGTGTTGTTAAACGCTGCCTCTTTGTTTATAATGCCGAAATCATTACAGTGAATGCGAAAAAAATGATTATTGTTCATAATAGTTTGAAACCCCTTCATTATTTATCATTTCCTTTTATGGGTGCACTGTTAAATGGCGTCTCTCTGTTTATAATGCCGAAATCATTACAGTGAATGCGAAAAAGTTTGATTATTGTTTATAATTGTTCGAAACCCCTTCATTATTTATCATTTTCTTTTATGGCTACGCTGTTAAATGGTGTCTCTCTATTTATAATGTCGAAATCATTACAGTGAATGCGAAAAAAATTGATTATTGTTTATAATTGTTTGAAACCCCTTCATTATTTATCATTTCCTTTTATGGCTGTGTTGTTAAACGCTGCCTCTCTATTTATAATGCTGAAATCATTACAGTGAATGTGAAAAAAAATGATTATTGTTTATAATAGTTTGAAATCCCTTCATTATTTATTGTTTCGTTTTATGGGTGGGCTGTTAAATGGCGTCTCTCTGTTGATAATGCCGAAATCATTACAGTGAATGCAAAAAAAATTGATTATTGTTCATAATAGTTCGAAATCCCTTCATTATTTATCGTTTCCTTTTATGGGTGGGCTATTAAATGGTGTCTCTCTGTTGATAATGCCGAAATCATTACAGTGAATGCGAAAAAAATTGATTATTGTTCATAATAGTTCGAAACCCCTTCATTATTTATCGTTTCCTTTTATAGGTGGGCTGTTAAATGGTGTCTCTCTGTTTATAATGCCAAAATCATTATAGTGCCTACGAAAATTATTGATTATTGTTCATAATAATTCGAAACCCCTTCATTATTTATCGTTTCCTTTTATGGGTGGGCTGTTAAATGGTGTCTCTCTGTTTATAATGCCAAAATCATTACAGTGACTGCGAAAATAATTGATTGTTGTTTATAATTGTTCGAAACCCCTTCATTTTTTATCATTTCTTTTTATGGGTGTGTTGTTAAATGATGTGTCTTTGTTTGTAATGCAGAAATCAGTACAGTGAATGCGAAAATAATTGATTATAGTTCATAATTGTTCGAAACCCCTTCATTATTTATCATTTCCTTGTATGGGTGCGTTGTTAAATGGTCTCTCTATTTATAATGCCGAAATCATTACAGTGCATGCGAAAATAATTGACTATTGTTCATAATTGTTTGAAACCCCTTCATTATTTATTATTTCCTTTTATGGTTGCATTGTTAAACGTTGTCTCTCTATTTATAATGCCGAAATCATTACAGTGCATGCGAAAATAATTGACTATTGTTCATAATTGTTTGAAACCCCTTCATTATTTATCATTTCCTTTTATGGTTGTATTGTTAAACGTTGTCTCTCTGTTTATAATGCCGAAATCATTACAGTGAATGCAAAAATAATTGATTATTGTTCATAATTGTTCGAAACCCCTTCATTATTTATCGTTTTCTTTTATGGCTATGTTGTTAAATGTTGTCTCTCTGTTTATACTGTCGAAATCATTACAGTGAATTCAGAAATAAATGGACTATTGTTCATAATTGTTCAAAACCCCTTTATTATTTACCATTACATATACACACACACATGCATATGTGTGTGTGTGTGTGTGTGTGTGTGTGTGTGTGTGTGTGTGTGTGTGTGTGTGTGTGTGTGTGTGTGTGTGTGTGCTATTAAATGGTTAATGGGTGTGCTATTAAATGGTGTCTCTCTGTTTATAATGCCGAAATCATTACAGAGAATGCAAAAAAGATTGATTATTGTTCATAATTATTCGAAACCCCTTCATTATTTTTCATTACATATATACAGATATACACATATACACATATGTGTGTGTGTGGGTGTGTACACATGGCACAAACTCCAACCCCATCGGACTGTGGCCTACTAGGATCTGGCCCATCAAAATTGTTTTATTCGCTATGAGGGGTTTGTAAGCAACTTGCTATTTGAGCAAGGAATGCCTGGTTTACACCTGAAGTAAGTTGAACGATGTCTGAGGGTCCAGGTGCAGTCCCAACCTACATAGTATTAATAGCTGCAAAGGCTGGGGATAAGAGGTTCATCATTTCCATGAGAATTGGGTGTCGGATGGGTAGAGGTTCTGCGACTGTGGCAACATCTTTTGTCCTCTTCGCACGCTTTGCTGCCTTTTCAGCTTTCATCCTCTCCTTCTCAAGCTTTGCTTCTGCATCTTTCTTTGCCTTGTCTTGTCGAATGAACTTGTCTTGGGAATCCTGCAATTTTTTGGCCTGTTTTTCCACCCTCATAGCCTCCTTTTCTATCGCTTCTGCTTCACATTGTGCCTTCCTCTGTCTCATATGCTCTTTCTTTTGCTTTGCCAGTTCCTCTTCTATTTTCCTTTCAACCTCTTTATCTTTTTCCCTTTGAATGTACTCATCAGATGTCAAGATCTATGACTGGCTACTAAGACGTAGAACCCCTTTCTTACCTCCACGTGAAGATTGGTTCATTCTCTGCACTAGAAGTCTCAAGAATTGGTTGATTTGCCTTGGCTGTTGCTGCCCATCCTCTTGTGTGCATGGCACAAACTCAGGTTCGTCTTCACTTGTGTGAACTTCCTCTTCACCATCAACAACATCTTGCTGGTCCCAGTTTACTGCATTGGTGAAGTAATGAATGACATCTGCTGGATCAGTTTCTGGCGGACTAGGCATGGAAAGCGTTTCATCATCACTGTTGGCTGCATGTTGGGTCCACTCTGGTATGTCAGCTTGTGTTGGCAAAGACATGCTTGTTGATGTATTTTCGAAACCCTCATTTGGCTGGCTGGTATGTGGGGGCAGACTTGCTTCGGTAGTTTCTGGTGTTAAACATGTACCCTGAACTGTTGCTTGTGATCCGCTATGGAGCTCTACAAAATCTTGAATCTCTTCCTCATTATAACCTGCCAATCGCAAGCATGCTTCCGCTGCCATATACTCTGGTTCTTCATCCCTTGAAGCAGCATCATGTTCTGTTCTAACCTCAAATGCCTCACTTGGTCTCATATCATTCTGTAATGCATTTCGGTTAAGTGGCCAAATCCCTGTCCTACGGAAGCCACTGATTATATTGGCCGGTGTCAATGCTTGGGCAAACGCCTTGCTTGCAAGAGTTGCCAACTCTTCCCTTCCAATTTCAATTTGTGGGAACTTAGACATCCATATACTCCTTTGTTGTTTGAAATAATTTTTGAAAGGTGAGAAAACAGAGACATTAAGCGGCTGCAGTTTGTGGTTTGTATGAGTCGGAAGGGTCACCAAATCAATACCTATCCGCCTTGCTTCTTCAATTGTCTTGAAGGCTACATGACTGCCATGACTGTCAAAGATCAGTAGGGCCCTATGTGAGGGTGAAACTCCACCAGGGACTGAACATGCAAAATGTTCCAACCAATTTAAGAACAACTCCTTCGTCATCCATGCATATTCTTGGACTGCCATGCATGCTCCTGGCTCACAGTTTGCTATGTAGTTTCGGATATGCCTCTTAGACTCGAACAAATAAAATCCAGGAATGTTGAAACCGCATGCACTAACACATGCCAAAACAGTGATCCACTCTCTACTCTTCGAAATTAGGTGCAGTACACACCTCTGCCCCAATTTGGCTATCACTCTCATTCCACAATTCCTCCCAGCTTGCACACCAGTCTCATCACAATTCCAAATCTGATTCCTACCATAGTGATTGAGGTTGTACATTAACTCCAAGTTGTCATAGAAAGAGGCAACAATAGAATGTTGAAGCATAATAGCCATATCAGAGTCCACTCCTTCTGTTGTTCTCATCGTCAGATCAGGGTGCCTTCGTCTAAAACCTGCCCACCATGACCTCCCTAGCATCCCGTTTTTGAATGGATTAGGCCTATTCTCAATAATTTGTGCAACAGTTGATTGAAGTTGACTGATTTGGAGACCGTGACCAATTTCAGCCATGTCTTTGCACCATTGAACAACTGCATCCTCCTCCTCTGCTGATAAAACGGTGCGTGGACCCCTCACAGTTGTAGTTGTGGTTCCCATAAGCCATGCCCTCAAAGAAGCAATGGGGATACCATATTTGATTGGTGTGAATCTAAGAGTCGTGTGCCTGTCTTCTATGCATGAAATTGCCTCTTTCATGTCAGACATGCTCCATTTTGGTTTAGGATCCTTTGAGGCCACCTGTACTTGTGGTGTTTGTGGAATACGATTAGAATATGTAGTAGGATGGTCATCTACAGTAGGAGTCAGTGGGTCTTCATTCTGGACAAAATTATCTTCAGCAGGGAAGTGCACCCCACGAGTGACTCTAACTGTTTGACGTCTAACATACTTGTTTCCCTTTCTACCTCGTGCCATTATGTTCAGTGAACCTGCAACAAATCATTTCCATGAAACCCTCAATGCCATTAAGGTAAATGATGAAAAACAAATCTATTAGTGTAACTCATCATCGAACATCTTCAAAAACAACAAAAAATGCTACCGTATAGAGAGACAGATCATTGAAATGAAACCATCAATGCCATTAAGAGAAATAATGAAAAACAAATCTATTTCTGTAACTCATCATTGAAAATCTTTCAACAAAATAAAATGGTATTGTGTCTCTATTTGTGTATGCATGATAATATAGACAATAACCATATAGCCGGATAACTCAAAAAAGCCATGCAGGAGTTGTAAGTATGTAAC
Source organism: Cryptomeria japonica (assembly GCF_030272615.1). Lineage (NCBI taxonomy): Eukaryota > Viridiplantae > Streptophyta > Pinopsida > Cupressales > Cupressaceae > Cryptomeria > Cryptomeria japonica. The sequence continues at coordinate 648,294,546 of NC_081413.1, forward strand.
TGTGATGTGTGTATATATATATATAGACACACAGACATAGGTACAAAACTTGAAGCATTATATAACATTAACCATATAGCCAGAGAACTCAAAAGAGCCATGCAGGATACACACACACACACACACACACATAGGTACAAAACTTGAAACATTATATAACAAGGAGAGAAACTAGAAGCATGAGACAGTGAACTGTGATGTGATTGAAAATTGGATATTGTTGATATTCTACTAGATAGAGAACAATTATATCATTGAACATCTTTCAACAACAAAAAAAATGCTACCGTATAAATATATATACAGACAGAGATCATTGAAACGAAACCCTCAATGCCATTGAGATAAATGATGAAAAACAAATCTATTTCTGTAACTCATCATTGAACATCTTCAACAAAAAAAAAAAAGCTACCGGTTAGAGAGACAGATCATTGAAATGAAACCATCAATGCCATTGAGATAAATGATGAAAAACAAATCTATTTCTGTAACTCATCACTGAACATCTTTTAACAACAAAAAAAATGCTACCGTATATATATATATAGAGAGAGAGAGAGAGAGAGAGAGAGAGAGAGAGAGAGAGAGAGAGAGAGAGAGAGAGAGAGAGAGAGAGAGAGAGATCATTGAAATGAAACCCTCAACGTCATTGAGATAAATGATGGAAAACAAATCTATTTTTGTAACTCATCATTGAACATCTTTCAACAAAAAAAAAAATGCTACCGTATAAATATATATAGAGAGACAGATCATTGAAATGAAACCCTCAACATTGAGATAAATGATGTGAAACAAATCTATTTCTGTAACTCATCATTGAACATCTATCAACAAAAAAAAAATGCTACCGTATAAATATATATAGAGAGACAAATCATTGAAATGAAACCCTCAATGCCATTGAGATAAATGATGAAAAACAAATCTATTTCTGTAACTCATCATTGAACATTTTTCAACAAAAAAAAAATGCTACCGTATAAATATATATAGAGAGACAGATCATTGAAATGAAACCCTCAATGGCATTGAGATAAATGATGAAAAACAAATCTATTTCTGTAACTCATCATTGAACATCTTTCAACAAAAAAAAAATGCTACCGTATAAAAATATATAGAGAGACAAATCATTGAAATGAAACCCTCAATGCCATTGAGATAAATGATGGAAAACAAATCTATTTTTGTAACTCATCATTGAACATCTTTCAACAAAAAATAAAATGTTACCGTATAAATATATATAGAGAGATAGATCATTGAAATGAAACCCTCAGTGCCATTGAGATAAATGATGAAAAACAAATATATTTCTGTAACTCATCATTGAACATCAAGGGAAACAAAAAAAAATGGTATCGTGTCTCTATTTCTGTATGCATGAAAATATAGACAATAACCATATAGCCAGAGAACTCAAAAAAGCCATGCAGGAGTTCAACATGTAACTGTGATGTGTGTGTGTGTGTGTGTGTGTGTATAGACACACACAGACATAGGTACAAAACTTGAAACCTTATATAACAAGGAGAAAAACTACAAGCACGAGATGCATGAGTGGAAGATGTAATTGTGATGTGATTAAAAAGTGGTTATTGTTGATATAGTATGAAGATGCAGATTCATTTCTCAAATGAGTAAATGGTTGAATGATGTTGTTGTATTTCTCATATGAAATTTAATGGAAGTACTACATGATATGCTTGATAATATTATTTACAGTGAGTATATTAACAAATTGAAGGCAGAACAAACAATGAAAATGCCACAAAAAATCTTAATTTCCCTATGTTTTGAGGGCAAAAAAGATAGCGGGAGTTTGTGCAACATGGGCCCATTACGTGTCTGTGGGAAGGATGTTATGGGTGTTCAACATATTTTTTGACCACCCATCTTAAACTCTGCAATAAAAGTTGTTTGGCCTGGTGTATATATATATATATATATATATATATATATATATATATATATATATATATATATATATATATATATATATATATATATATATATATATATATATATATAGTCACTGTAAGTAATAGTATCAGGCATACACATTGTTGTAATGATAAATAATGAAGGGGTTTCGAACAATTATGAACAATAATCAAATTTTTTCGCATTCACTATAATGATTTTGGCATTATAAACAGAGAGACACCATTTAACAACACACCCATAAAAGGAAATGATAAATAATGAAGGGGTTTCGAAGAAAATGAAAAGATATTCAGTTGTTTTGCCATTCTATGTGATGATTTTGGCGTTATTAAACATTATTTGTGAGGATTTTGGCATTATTAAACTGTAAGAGAGCATTGAAATGAAATTGTAAACCGCATACAAAGAAATCATCAATAAACAAAGCATAATGCAACTACGAAGAAGGTAAACCATCATTGGACATCCAATATGGCTGTTAATATTATTTACAGTGACTATATTGAAAGAAATGCTAGTTTATATTATTTATAGTGACTATATTGAAAGAAATGCTGGTTTATTGAAAACAATATAATTTGAATTGAAAGATTTATAGCATTTAGTTAATAGTAGGGAATTTAGTTACTTTCTGTGTACCAACCTGAATGTGCGCCCTCGAGTAAGGAATGTGCAGAGGGTATTTGTAGAGCTCAGGAATATGCAATGAATTGGATTGTAGTGAAAGTGACACGGAAAATTCTATTTTGTAATATAATTCGAATGTGCAATGCATTCGATTGTGGTAGCTAGCTATTTTCAAATTTGAATTTTTGTGGGAAACAGTCGGTCATGTCATATTAAACATGCAGTCCTCCTTTGCTTTGAATTGTTCAATTTTCTTCCTCGCTTTGAATGAAACTTGGTTTTTTAAATTGGATTTTATGCAAATTTTTGGATATTGGGGAGCCTTACACTAGTTGTTGCAAATGAAGGTACCAAATGCAGATCAATTTAATGCATGAAGTTGTGAAGTGATATTTGGAAGGATGTACACTTGAGTGTCTAAGAAGTTTACAATTGATTGTTTTTATGTCATGTAATGCACCAATAGTTGTGCATATGTAATTGTAATTGGAGTACATTTGTACTCTTAAGCCACTTGCATAAATTGGCAAATGTAAACATTAAGTTTTAAAAAAAATAAAAATGTTTATTATTTGTGCAAGATGTTTTGTATTAAAATAAGAAATATACCAGTAGATGTTTTTTTTTTTACTTTATGGTTTTCAACTACTAATTCATTTGTGAACATGTATTGGTGTTAAAATAAATATTTATTGATATTTTTTTTATTTATGTACTGACAATTTTTTTTTTATGTTTTGGGGGTCAATAAGGTGATGGTTATTGGAACTATTTCGGCTATTGGTACTCTTCCCCTATTACACACTATCCAAGTTCAAATGAACAACTGATTAATTACATTAGTAGATTTGGAAGATTAGTTTTGTTGGAGCAAATGAAAAGTCGGTTTGTTCATCATGATGGAAACAAAATAAACGCATGTTCGAACTCAATGCGCAATTTACAAAGCAGCCTTCACTGCCTGGTTAGGTTTTGGAGCTCTCCAACCAAAAAATTCAAAAGAAAATGGTAACCAAAGAGGGCTGTCGAGTAGAACTCCGCGAAGCCATTCGACAGCTGAGAGATCGAGGCCTTTACACCGCTGCTAAATGGTAACTACCATAGTATTTGCAGATTTTATGTTTTGTTCCCAATGCTTGTATATCGATTTTTTTTTCGTTTTGGTTTAATGTTCTTGAAAGAACGGAGAATTTTTCATCGTGCTTCATTTTAACTACGAATGCCACCAAATTCCGGTTTTTGTTCTCTGCGTTGGATTGCACTTCAATAATAATTGATTTTGATGTTTATTGTTGTTGTTGTTATCGTAAAGTGGACCAGATATTCACCAAAGTCTTGTTCCTGAATGTATACATTCAATCACAGATGTCAGTGAATAGTAAACTGTGATTTTTGTGCTCCGCGTTCAATTTTTCTCCAGCAGTGATTACATTTTGAAGTTTATTATTATTGTTCTCGTAGAAAGGGGCTAAAAATTCACTTGCTTCTGTTGAGTCCCAGTCAATCATAGAAGCAGCTAACAGTGATTTTAACTCAACAATCGTTGTGCCCGAAGATCATAGATTTGCTAAAATTTGGTCAATTACCCTTTTATTTTGCGGCAACCTTAGTCTTAGATGCTACGATCAAAGAGTGTTGCTTCATTTGAAGCCTCTGGCCTCGTCAACCGGGTTATGCTGCTTCTTATGTGCTGGGTGCAGTGTTTTATCCAATGTTAACACTTTATGATGCGTTGTGGTGTTTGAACAGTAAGCTGCATTTTGAAAGCCCATTTTCTGTTACCACTTGGGCTCATCCCATTTGATACATAACGAAGATCATTGGCATTATTATTATAAGAATGTTAAAAAAAATTACTTGATTTTATTTTAAAATTTTAAATGCATACATTCAACCGTATAAGCAAGGAAACCTCAATATCTGTATTCTGTATTTTTTTCCTCTACAATAATGGCTCTTTTTGAAGATTATGACATTATCATTAATATCTCTACTGCTATAAGAATAGCAATTTATGGTATTTTATTCTCAGATACGTGCAACTGTAGAAGTAACTAGACCCTGTTTCTGTATTCTCAATCCATTTTGAATTTTAATTCAACTGTGATTTCATTTTGATTTCTGTTGTTATTTTTTGTACAAAAGGTGGTTTTTTTGCTTGAATTATTTCAATGCCACAATATGACTTTAGAAGCAACCAAACCCCAATTTCTGTGCTCTTTCCTGGTTATTTATTGTTTTAATGTTTGTGTTTGGAAGATCATTGCAACAACTGCAACAACAATCACCCGATGTGTCTCCAATTTGCAATGTATATGCTTGATCCTTGAAGTAAATAAATGGTGATTTCTTTATCCTGCACTGGTTTGCTCTACAATAATTGCTGCATTATTGAGATTTTTTTTTTGTTTGGTAATAATAGTATTTTTATTAATATAAAGTAAAGCTTAGATCATAAACATTGTCATATTTCAGAGTCTAACCCTAACCACCAGTACACTATTACAATTTCTACTGCTTTATACATCCGTAATACAAAAAATTTACAGAGCTATCACACAGCAGAACCCTAGCCGTTACTTGCCCATGCAATCACTTTCATATTACCCGACATACAAGTTTGTACATATCCACTAAAAACTGAATTTCAAATTCAGGATAAAACCTGAACGCTAGACACCATCTATAATTGAAGAAAATCATTATTCATCAAGTTTTCTGTTTACTGTATAATCAAAAAAGTAAAATAATTGACCAGACACAAATCCTCATTCTTTCTTTACCGGTTTCAGGGGACTATTCACCCAATAATCACTCAGGTCGAAATTGCCTCGCTTGTTGCCTTTCTGCATCATCTCAGTGCTGTCGAACTGTTCCTTTTCTTTTTCCCGCAGAAAGTCCTTCAGTGCTTCCCAGCCGATGTATGCCTCTGCATGATGTTCCTCTTTGTCTGAGGATGCGCTCCAACGAATGAAAGGTTGCATAGGTGGAGTGCATTATTGAGATTATTGTTATTGTAAGAATGATGAAAAACTCCGTCGATATCATTCTCAATACATACATTTGACACTAGAAGTAAATAGTTAATTTGGTAGTCTGTTACTGAATTCTACTGTAACAGTGGTTGCATTTTGAAGAATATGAAATTATTATTTTTATTTGAAGTATAACAAATAACTCACTCAAATTTATTCTCAATTCTTACATTTGAACCTGAAGCAAGTAAACAGTGATATGTGTATTCTATACAGGTTTTCAATGCAATAATTTATGCATTTGGAAGGTAAGTGTCGTTATTCATGTAAGAACTGCAAAACATACATTCAGCTTTATTCCCACTAAACACATTTGATTATTAGTGTTTATTAGAAGTAAGTTAATGCCAATTTGTATTTTGTACTGATTTTCACTACACGAATGATTGAATTTTGAAAATTAAAATTTAAGAGTAGAACACTCGGAAATCCACTGAATATATCCTCAGTGAATACATTTGATCGTAGAAGTAAAAGGCAATTTTTGTTTGTTGTATTTTTGAATGAATTTCTTTGCAGTAGTAGATACATTTTGAAGTTTATACTGTCAAAATTTTAAGATTGGCAAATAATTCACTTGATGTTATTCTCAATGCATGCATTTGACTTTGGAAGTAACTAAATTGCTATTTTTGAATTCTCTTTCTGTATTGAATTTCACTCCAAAATTGGTTGCATTTTTAGATTGTTGTTTCTCTTATTGTAAATATTTGGAAAGTTTACATTTGATATTGCTACTATTGCTTTCCTTGGATCCTCAATGAAAATAAACCCCTATGTCTATGTTCTGCACCAAATTTCAATGCTATCATGTTTGAATTTTGAAGATGATTGTTATTACTTTTTTAAAAGTAGCCAATTGTTTACTTGATTTATTCTAAATGTATACATTTGATCATAGCCGAATCCCCATTCCTGTCTTTTGTTCTGTTTTTCACTTCAACAATGGCTGCATTTTGAGGAACATTTTTTATTATTAGTGTAAGAATAATGAAAAACTCACAAGATTTTAGCTGCAGTACATACACACTGTCATCCAAAGTAAAGTAAACCTGATTTCTGTATTTTGAATGGAATTCTGCTGCTGTAATGGCCACATTATGAAGATTATCATTTGTTTCTGTATTTATTTTTCTGTGCAGGGCTGCAGAGCAGTTGGTGGGGATAGAAGAGGAGGACAGAGTAGTGACTCCGGTATCAGGGTATGTTCGGTCAGACAGAGGAAGTTCCACTGGAAGGAGGGAGCGGAGAGCATGGTCAAGTGACAAGGAGTTTTTGCGAGCTGGTGGTGGACTAGGAGGAGGAGAAATGTATTCTACTCCTCTTGGCATGCGTACACATGTGGCTGCTTCTGGAAGTGGGTATGGTACACCTTTGTTTCAAGAAACAGAGATGGAGAATGATCGTCATATGCTTGCCAAGAGTTATTTTGACACACATGAGTACAGGCGGGCTGCATTTGTGCTCAGGGAAACCCCTGGAAAGAAGGCTTTGTTTTTACGCTGTTATTCTTTATATCTGGTTAGACTCTGAACTTTTTGTACTCATTTGCAATAATTTCAGGGATGCACAGTTTTCTTGAGACAAATTTATTGGAAAAGGTTAACTTTACATATTTTGGATTTTAAAAGTGGTGAATTAGTCGAAGTATGCAATGGAGATTGTTTTATCTTTTATCAGTACAAGTTTGGTCACAGAAGTTTCAAATTAATGAATAAATTTAAAAGCATTCTGAAACAGTCTTCTTTCAGTAGAAATGAGTTGTCTTTCAAATACAAACCATCAAAACATATTTATACCCTTAGATATTTATCAGCACATTTGGTTCATTTTTGTATTTCTTTAGAGGGGTGGCATTGTCCCCCTCATGCACCTGCCCTCCCTTTTTTTGACGAATAAGTCCAAGCTAGCTTTTTATTAAACTGAAAAGATAATAGTACGTAATTCCATAATTCACAAAAAAATGATAAGTGGTATAAGGAGACACCCTCAAAGTCTAAGCAGGATAGAGTCCATTACAAAGATGGAAACCAAAGGCCAAGCCCAAAGATTATTAAGCAGCTAAACAACCCTTGTAGGGGGTGGATCTTTATCATCATGCTTTCTTCAAAAATCTACAAGGATATGATCATCAATAGGCTACCAACCAGTGAGAGATCCCTCCTCTTTAAGAGTAGAATCATCAATAGGCATGAAGAGAAGTGTTTCTGGGTGGCCTGATTCCAGCAAGGTTTCATGCCTTGATCTAGATTGAGATGGCTAGATTGAGGTGTGGAACCTTGCTAGGATTGGGCCACATGGTAGCACCACATCAATGAGAGGAAGCAGAGGGTTCTTGAGAAGGTTAAGACCATCCTTTGTGGGTAGCATTATCTTTGGTATTTGGAGGTTGAGAATAATGAGATTGAGAGCCTCTATCTTGTTTGGATGAATGGCTTTGATCACGCCTATGCATGAAAATATTTTCCGAGGGTAAGGAGGATGTATCTTGTTCCTTGGATCTTCTAGGGCTGCTTCTGATCGTCATAATTTATATATGTTTTTGCATTTTCTAATCTCGGATGATGACTATTAGCAAGTATTTCTACTAGCCTGTCTTGAACGCTAAATTTTTGTATATATGTGAGAAGCTGAGAATTCATATCTTTTTAAACTCTATTTATCAATAACTTAGAACTTCTATGAAGAGGCACTTGAAGCATAACATAATGGATAGAGTTATTGATGGAAATCAAAGCAATGGAGATCTCAAGAACTACTAAAATCTACTCAACCTATTTTCCCACAAAAAAGACATTAAATTTGCTGAATTTTAGAGAAGTTGAGAACCCAAATTATAGAACTTCTATGTTCAGGAATCTGAAATAGACTTTAATCATGCAATGGATAGAATTATTGATGGAAATCAAATCAAAAGAGATCTCAAGAGCCACTAAAACCTACTCAACCTATATCATCTTAAACAAACATATAATAGAAATGAAAGCTATGTAATGTGACAAACTTCTGAATTGCTTCATGATATTCTATCGTATTTTTGATTTTTTGGGCCGATTCACTTTGAATGCTATTAATTTAATTGCAAATTATCATCCCCAGCTGTATATGATGATCAGAATTTTCTTATTATGTTATATGCACTGATTCAGACAGAAATGCCCTGATGACATTGTAATTCCTGGATATAAAAATTGATGACAATTGATACCCATATGTGAAAAGAGCCATGTTTGCAAAATTCCTTACATGTGCTACTTATGTCTATTACTCTTATATTTTATGCGGAACTTTATTTGTTGCATGAGAAGATATTGATGCAGTGATGATTTGTATGAAAAATTACAAGGTTTTGTTGTTTACATTGCATTTGTTTCTTTTTTCTCAAGGCTGGGGAGAAGCGAAAAGAGGAAGAGGCGATAGAACTTGGTGGTCCTTTAGGGAAGAGTGATGGCCTTAACAGTGAGTTGGCTGGACTGGAACAAGAGTTATCTAGCAATTACAGTAATGGCACCCTTGATGCATTCGGAATGTACTTGTATGGGATTGTGCTACATGAACGTGGAAAGGATAAATTAGCTCGTGATGTTCTTGTAAAATCTGTTGATGCTTATCCATGGAACTGGAGTGCGTGGCTTGAGCTACAGGCTTTATGCACAGATATGAGTATCCTAAACAGTCTTGAGTTGAAGGATCACTGGATGAAAGAATTTTTTCTTGCAAGTGCTTATCTGGAGCTACACAAAAACATTGAAGGTTTAGAAAAATATATGAAGCTGCAGGAAATTTTTCCTTTTAGTGAGTATATTTCAGGTCAGATTGCATCAGGATTTTATAATTCGCGTGATTATGAGAGAGCTGAAAACTTATATACAGATATGCTTAAGTATGATCCCTATCGTATTGATGGGATGGATATTTTTTCAAACATATTATATGTAAAAGAATCTTTTGCTTCTCTAAGCCACTTGGCTCATAGAGTATTTTTAACTGACAAATATAGGCCTGAGTCCTGCTGTATAATTGGAAATTATTATAGTCTTAAAGGTCAGCATGAAAAGGCTGTTTTGTATTTCAAGCGGGCGCTGAAGTTGAACAAGAACTATCTTTCAGCATGGACACTAATGGGGCATGAATATGTTGAAATGAAAAATACTCCAGCTGCTGTTGATGCTTACCGACGAGCTGTTGATATAAATCCAAGGGACTATCGTGCATGGTATGGCCTGGGACAAACCTATGAAATTTTAGCCATGCCCTACTATGCTCTTTATTATTATCGGCAAGCTGCTCTTCTGCGGCCTGATGATGCTCGCATGTGGATTGCTATTGGAAATTGCTATGATAGTGAACAATTGCAAATGCTTGATCAGGCCATGAAGTGCTATCTTCGGGCTTTGAGAAACAATGATAATGAAGGGATAGCTATGCATAAACTTGCAAAGTTGCACAGTCAGCTAGGGCGCCATGATGAAGCTGCATCGTATTACAAAATGAATCTTGAGAGAATGGAAAATGAACAGAATGGTGGCCCAGAAATGATTGAAGCATTGCTATACCTTGCAAACTATTACAAAAATCGAAAAGACATTGAGGCAGCACAGATGTATTGCTCAAGACTTTTGGACTATGGTGGACCAGTAAGTTTTTAACACATTTTTGATACTCCCTTTTCCTTTTCCAAATTTGTTTTTCTGAAGAAACAAATGCAAATTATTGCATTTTTTCACAGACTTATCAGATAAGCTCGATTAACTTCTGTAATAGTTTATTATTTGCTATCATTTTCTGCCTATTTGCACCTCCTGAAGTAATCTATATAGTTATGTTTCCATGTTGATGTACCCAAAGCTACTGCGTGACTGGGATAATTTGATAATTTCCAACATTTTTATTGCATTTAAGCTTCAACTAAGATCTGCTTCTGATTGAGAATGCGATGACTTGGTCCTGCTTTTCTGGCATTATTTAGAAAAACCCCATCAGATTATTTTAGGAAATCTTATGGAATAGGAAGGAGGTGCATTTTGTCCATATTGCTTCAACCAGTGTTAAAAGATCTCAACAAGCCGGGGAAGATTTATCAGCCCTAGTACTTCTTTCTCCATTGAAAAGTGGTGCAGAGCATCCACACACGCAATCAACTAAGGGAGATCTTTCTCCCAACTCACCTATCCAATTAGGTGACAACCCTTCACTGACTCACAAAATCCCTCACAAGGCTATTGAGTACTCATAAGGTTTCCATACCCCAAAGGTACACCCTTGATCATCAACTCTCATCCAACCATTGACATACATTCAAATAGGGTAAACCAACATGACTAAACCCTAATCCAAACTCTCCAACATTCAATCACCCCAAACACCCCTTTGTAACCATTCACTCAAGATCATTTCCCCATTAGGACTCCCTATCTCCACTAATACCCAACTCGCAACATGTAACAGAAACCCACAAGCAAATGTACTTCTTGACACTCCTACAAGGACTTCTCAACATATACAATCATGGTTCTCTACCCCCCCCAACCACCCAAGAGATCCCAACAACATTCATTGTAGTTCCGCTGTTATTTAGGACAGTCACACTATGTGCAGGGACAGTCATGGATTCATGGTTCATTCCTCATTCATAGGTCTTCAAACAATAGAAATTATGATGAAGGGCTTCTCTCTGCTCTCTTCCCAATCACCACTCACTGAGTAGTTAATCACTCAACCATTCAAAATGGAGACTCTTGTCACACTGTCAAACAGTGACAGTCACAGGCAGCATTAGGACAGTCAAAGAAATGTTGTGTTTCATGATCTCCAACCCCTTGGAGCCTTTGTTGACCATATCCACTCTCCCCTCAACACTTTCTTCAATCACTTCTAGGCTTATATCAACACTACAACCCTCCAATACCATGTATGCACTGTGTTCTCAGACTGAGACACAAAATTTCATTATTATGTCTTCTTACTTTCACGTGCCAAATGCTTCATGGGTCCCTGCAAACACCAAAGTATGAAAGGGCATGATATAGTACATGTCAATGTCTAACAATGAAGATTTACATTACTACAGGCTCACTGTTAACCCTAGAAAGGGTTTTGACAGTTCTTGATAAAATTAATATAGCTTTCCCAAATCAGAATGAAATCAAATGAAACAAAGTTAGGAACGAAGTATGTTCATTCCCCTAACATATCCAATGGGTTTTCAAAGCCAATGAATAAGTTTTCACAGTGAAAAAATATAGAAAATCAGACTGTTACGTCTGGGAAAACTGAGAAAAGTGCAGGAAACTCAGAAATTTTAATTGATCTTTTTTGTCAAAAACGTCTTCATACATTCAACAACCCCCTCTTGGTCGAGGGTAGGCCTATTTCAATGACTTCCAAGCCCCTTGCAACAGTTATAACTGTATTTTAAATCTCACCTAATCAAGATGTACTAAATACTAATGTTGCATTGACAATTTTGCCTAGAATAGGTCGTAAACTCAACCTAAGACCACTATGACTCAAAAATGATGGAAACAGGTTCAAATAGGTCTAAAAGACCTTTATACATCACTAAACATCATATATGACCCATTGGCACACATTTTCCACAAAATGACAATTTTGACAATATTTGTCAACGTGACTGCTCAAAGACTCAACACATCACCTAATGGTCTTAATGATCTTTATTACATCAAATATGGTCTTCGAAGACCCTATTCATGACAAAAACTCTGTTAGAGTTATCTTGTATTAGCTAATAATATTTATTTAATTATTATTCTATTATACTCTACGCTTAAGCTAAACTTAGACATTTAATAATATGGTAGGTAATTTAATTATTAAATACACTTTATCCTTTTAGGGTTTCTTTAGGGTTGCACATCTTTAGGGTTGCATGTTCTCCTTTTATAAGGGTTGTATTGTACTTTTTTATTTCATTCCCTCTTTGAATGATAATCTTTTTCTTCAGAGCCATTATTGTGTTTTTGTCTCCAATCTTCTCTTGTGATAGGTATTTTGCTTGCAGGTGCTCTTGGGATCTCTGAAGTTGTATTTTCTCAACTTCTTCATGGTATCAGAGCCTACATTTGCTGTTGTTTGTTCCTAATTTTTTTTAGAAGATTTTTTGGAGGCCAGGGTTTCAGTTTTTTTCAGAGATTTTATTTTGGATTTGGGGTGTTTCTTTGTTTTTGGGCATTTTGGGCTCAAAAGGATCTCATCATTGAGTTCAAAACACCCCAAAACCCCCATTTTCATATAAAATTTGTCCAATTTGGACAACTTTGGCTCTGAGAATTTTTTTTTTGATTTTGGCCCTTCTAGGGCACGTTAGCCCTCACAGTAACCGCCGGCCCCCGCCTCACGGTAATTGCCGGCCTACATCTCAACAAACCGTGGCGGTCTCTTCATCGTTGGCTACCGCCAACAACTCGGGAGTCGCCTCCCGAGACTTGCTTGCCGCCCAGCCATCGCTCCACCCAACCACCGCCCAGCCGCCACCCAAGCGCCACCTCCCTGCCACCAGCAGGGGGAGCCTTTTTTTTCTTTCAAGGGATTTTGACAGGCTATTGGTTTTTTTGTCATAACTTGGCAAACGGAGTCGGATTTTCGAAAATGAATAGGCACCAGAAAGCTCGTTTCGAGCTCTATTCAGATCCGGAGGTGAGATTTGCAGATTTTTTCATTTTGTACCTGTTTTTTGCCGTCAAAGTCAGAGCTTTTTTTTGCACTCCGGGAGCCATAACTTGGGCAAACGGACTGTGTTTTCGGCAACGAATAGGCATCGGAAAGGTCTTGGAGAGCCCTATTCAGATTTGGGGTTCATTGTTCTAAAATTTTTACCAGGTACGTGATATTCATCTGAAGCTTTTTTTTGCTCTTGCCTTTCTATCTGGCTCTCAGATTGTACTGGGGTTTGGTTTTTCATCTTGTGGGGGGTGTTATTTTACTACTTTCTGTAATTTACTTCAGGAAATCAGAACACCTAAAACTAAAAAAAAAAACCCTTTTGCATCCTTTGTCTAGTTTGAAAGATCACTTAATGGAAAAAAAAATCAAGAGCAAGTACAGGTACAGGTACACATGGCAGATTCTTTAGTTGAGCTTCTTACATCCCATAACTATCACCTCTGGAAAGCTCATATGAGGAGGCTTCTCAAATCATGAGGGTTGTGGTCCTGTTTGGATGCGGATCAGCCTCAGTTGCAGCGTCCTTTTGAGATTCTTCAACACATGAATAAGATGGATGAGGCTATGGGTGTCCTCTCCTTATATGTTTCAGACAACTTGCTTTTTCACTTTGATGGTTTGTTCACTCCTTGGGCTATGTGGTCCAAATTTGATACTCTCTTTGGTACCATCAACGAGTTCAGAGCATTACAAATTAAGACAAAGCTCTCTTCCTTGTTACTTGAGTCCTTTCCTCACATTGAGGACTTTCTGAACAAGTTTAAAACCACCAGATCTGAGTCCTTTGGTAAAAATAAGACAGACACAGAGTGTATCTACCTGACTCTCTCTAAAAGCTTGAGGTCCCTATCAGATATTTGCTTCCACATTTTATTCTACTATGGATGCCTTGGGTACACGCTTCACCATGCCTACATTTGATGTGTTCTGTGATCGCTTGACTCGTGATCAGGCTCACCTATCTCAATTGGACACTCTCACAGGATCAAAGAAAAAAAACATTGGTTGCACAAACATCTAAAGAGAACAAGAAGCAGATTCCAAAGCCTAAGAGGAATTCAGCTGGAAGTGAGAGTTCCTCCAAGCCACCACCTAAGTCTGATTATAAACCGAAGTCCTATCCCAAACAATAGAAATCTTCTAAGTCTGGTGAGTCTTCCTCCAAGACTAAGAAGAAATCAGATGAACCTGCAGTTTCTGTGGCAATGAAGGACATCCAATTTCCTGGTGTTGGAAACGATTAGAGGCTTTGGAGGTAGCCATGCAGCAACATCATATTTCTTCTCCTCAGCCTCCCTCTTCCTCTTCTACAGGGAAAGGACATGCTCTTTTTGCTCGAGCTATTACTTCTGCATCCACTTGGATTATTGATTCAGGGGCTTCTCACCACATGACACACTCTCAATAGCTTGTTACCTCACTTGCTCACAGTGATACTTTACAGATTGCAGTTGGCAACTTAGCACAACTTTCAGTTTCAGGTTCAGGTACTGTTCCATTGACAGGTGGTTGTATTCAGGATGTTCTTCTGGTTCCTGACATTTCGACAAACCTCCTCTTCGTTTATCAGATTTGTCATTATGGATCTGGTAAAACAGTTGAGTTCTCACCACATGATGTGGTTATTAGAGATCTCCATGATCCTGATTTGGTTGTGGCTACTAGCAGTGTTGATCCTGATTCTCGGTTATACAGTTTTGATGGTTTTGAGAGTCCAGATGGTTCAAGTGTTTCTCTTGTAGCACATGCAGATTCAGTGAGCAGACTTTGGCATGAGCGTTTTGGCCATGTCAATTATAGATACTTACAACAGATGAGCACACAGGCACTTGTGGTTGGGCTCCCACAGATATCTTGTACTGATGGTGTATGTTGAGGTTGTGTGCTTGGCAAGCATCATCGGGATCCTTTTCCTACAAGTAGAGCTTCACATGCTAAGGTACCCTTGGATTTGGTACACAGTGATCTTATGTCATTTCCGACTCCATCTTTTTCAGGGTCCAAGAATGTGCTCACATTCATTGATGACTTCTCCAGATGTACATGGGTGTACTTTCTTAAGTACAAGTCTATGTCTTTTATTCATTTCCCTCTTCATCTTTTGACGATTCCTTATTCTTTGAGGATGATGCAGATGATGGTCCGCTATCTCCACCACCACCACCACCACCCGCAACTTAGCCTTTGCCCAAGTGGGCCCGGTTTATAGTTGATGCTGCTGGTTCTATGGCAGGTGATCCTTCAAACACTCGTCGTACTCGTGCACAGACATCTGGTTCTAGTCTTCCAAGTCATGCCATTTCGGATGATCCTCAAAATTTTTCAGAGGCGATAGGTCACTCAGAGTGGGATGGGGCCATGGATGAGGAGTATTCTTCTTTGATGAAGAATCATACTTGGGATCTTTGTACTCTTCCGAAAGGAAGAAAGTTGGTTCGATGCAAGTGGGTGTATCGTACCAAGTATGCTGCAGATGGTTCTATTAATAAGTATAAGGCTGGTCTTGTTGCGAAGGAGTTTTCTCAAGTGGAGGGTATTGATTACTCCGAGACCTTTGCTCCTGTCGCCAAGATGAATTCTATTCGCTTTGTACTTTCACTTGCAGCTTCACAGGGATGGACAGTTTTTTAGATGGATGTGAAAAGTGCCTTCTTGCATGGAGACCTTCATGAGGAGATCTATATGGAGCAGCCTCAGGAATTTGTGCAGGATTCCTCTTTGGTTTGCAGATTTCAACGTTCATTATATGGTCTCAAACAGGCTCCTCGGGCTTGGTATGAGAAGATGGACTCTTTCTTGCTCTCCATACTTTTCACACGTTGTCATTTCGATCCCACAGTATATATTCAACATCAGGGGGATGTTATAGTTATCCTTGTGCCAAATGTTGATGATCTTATCATTACCGGTAGCTCGTCCTCCTTGATCCAGGATATTTAGAGAGCTCTGATGGAGCAGTTTCAGATGACAGATCTTGGCCTTCTGCACTATTTTTTGCGCTTATAGGTTATTTAGTCTTCCGATGGGATTTTCATACTTCAGTAGAAGTATGCTCTTGATATGCTTCATAGATTTGACATGCTTGCAAGCTTGCACCCACACCATTTCAGTCAGGTGTTGTTTTGTCTGTCACTTGTTCTACACCTTTCGTGGATCCTATCTTATACAGGCAGTTGGTTGGCAGTTTGTTGTACCTGACACATACTCGCCCGGATCTTTCCTTTGCAGTTGGTCTTGTCTCTAGGTTCTCCCATGATCCCATGAGAGCCATTGGCAAGCTGCCAAACGTATTTTGAGGTACATTCGGGGCACTACATAGGTTGGCATTCACTATACTTCAGGATCCCCTCACATTGTTGGCTTCACTGACTTAGATTGGGCTGGTGATGCTCATGATCGAAAGTCTACTTCTGGCTTTGTTTTTTGCCTCGGTTCTGGTCTTATCACGTGGTCTTGCAAGAAGCAGTTTGCTATTGCATTATCATCTATAGAGGTTGAGTACTGAGCAGCGGTGTTAGCTAGTCAAGAGGTTTTATGGCTTCAACAGTTGATGGCTGAGTTTGGGTTCCCTCCTGATTGGCCCACTATTCTTTGGTGTGACAATCAGAGTGCCATTCACATTTCCTGCAATCCAGTGGAGCACCAGAGGACTAAACACATTGAGCTTCACATGCACTTCATCAGACGGTTGATTCAAGATGGATTTCTTATTTTGGAGTACATTCCTACATAGGAGCAGGTTGTTGACATCTTCACTAAACCTTTTGCATCTCCATGCTACCTTTAGTTGCGCTCTATGCTTGGGGTGAAGGAAGTTGTCCTTGGGGGGTTTCATTGAGGCCTTCCTTCATTTTTTTTTTAGCATGCTTTTTTATCTCTTTTTGGAGTAGAATTTTTTTCCACGTGGTTTTCTCTATTTCTCCGGTTCATAGAGATTTGGTTGTGATTGGGTACCTCATCAGGCTTTGTTGTCGGGACCCAAATTTGCCTTCATCATGTAATTGCATTTTTTGCTTCATGCATTTAGTTTTTTTAGCTACTCCCTAAGTTCATTTTAAGGGGGGGTGTTATAGTTATCTTGTATTAGCTAATAATTATTTATTTAATCATTAGTCTATTATATTGTACGCTGAAGCTAAATTTAGGCATTTAATAATATGGTAGGTTTAATTATTAAATACACTTTATCCCTTTAGGGTTGCATATTCTCCTTTTATAAGGATTGTATTGTACTTTTTTATTTCATTCCCTCTCTGAATGATAATCTTTTTCTTCAGAGCCATTATTGTGTTTTTGTCTCCAGTCTTCTCTTGTGACAGGTATTTTGCTTGCAGGTGCTCTTGGGATCTCTGAAGTTGTATTTTCTCAACTTCTTCAAACTCAAAACCTTGACTTGTTACCAAATTGGCCTCATGGTGGCCATCTTGTGCTAGGTGCTCCTGCACCAAAAAGTTGTCTGATAATGTCCATGATCTCCCTTTTGACAGCTCACCCAACAAAAATAAGTGTAACATTATTATATAAAATTTATCTTGTTTCTCAAAAGCCAAATTCCTACTAGTTAACTTTGTTTATGGATGATAGTTATTATATAGGTTTAACTAAATATTTTATCCTGTTTTTAAACTAAATTGTTGATATGTTGTGTAGGTTGCTTAACCCACTCCCAATATAGCTTGTAGTTGAGGAAAAGGAGGGATTAACAGCTTAAAGATAGGGGCATATCCCACAAAATAGGTCAAAAAATAAACTGGGACATATCCCACAAAATAGGTCAAAAAATAAACTGGGGCATATTCCACAAAATAGGTAAAAAAATAAACTATGTAAATTGTATAAACACATCTCTGTTTGATTAGTAAACATCATGTTGCAATGATTGAATGCAAAATCCAATAAACTGGGGCATATTCCACAAAATAGGTCAAAATAAACTATGTAAATTGTATAAACACATTTCTGTTTGATTATTAAACATCATGTTGCAATGATTGAATGCAAAATCCAACATTCGGCATCAGAGCCATTAGAGTGGCAAAGTTGGTATAATAATGGAGGCAAGTTATGCTTTAGATTTGTAAATGTTCTTCCTTTAGGCACTGTAATAAAGCCAGCTTTGCTTTTTGGAGGTTTTTATGGCATTTTTTAGTGGCAGTGTTAACTTGTTCAAATTAATTGGAAGGCATGTTGAAGGTCATGGTGGAGTGTTTAGAAAATTTAATTGCAGTTAATTTATTTATAGAGGTCAGCATGTAAAGGCTGTTTTGTATTTCAAGTGGGCACTGAAATTGAACAAGAACTACCTTTGAGCACAATTAATTTATTTTGTATTGCACAACACGTAAGATCAGATCTGCAGGAAGAAAAATTGTCACTCTTTACCTTGACAGAAGTAAACCGAGTGCATAGGGACAAGGAGTGGATTTGAATAAAAGTGAGGT